>NC_089808.1:33578288-33878288 GCF_029633855.1 Hoplias malabaricus | reverse complement strand
TCATGTATTTTGGAAATTGGTTTGTCACAAACAAGTATACACCCAACCTGCCAGTACTTTAACCACTTTTAATCACACACACGTAACAGAGAGAGAGACACACACTTACTAAGGACAGTGAGTTTTGCTCTGCGAGATCGGAGGGCAGCTTCTGTGGCCTGGCACTCATACAGAGAGTCATCAGACAACTCAGCAGAGGAGATCTCCAGATTGTACTGCCCAATATCCACCATTCGCAACACACGGTACCGCGGCCAGGCTGAAACACAGCGCATACACAGAAAAGTAGCTATTATTAAATGTTATTAAAATACCATTTAAATTTTTATTTTTCTCCATAAAATGCAACTCAGAGATGAATGAATCAGTTTATGAACCTGTACAGAAACTGATGTATTCGTGTCACTAGGTGTCAGTGTAATAGTTAATGTTAAAGTGTAAAGTTTTATAACATGAGGAAGAATAATTAGAGCAAATAATCTAATTTTCCTTTAACCCTACCATGTAGCATTCACGATACCAGACAGTAAATATCCAGGCACAAGACATTTGACACAACCTATCGTAATAATAGGTTGTCATAAAGATGTCCTAAATATAAAAAAATAAATAAAGAAATCAGGCTCATTCCTGAACTAGTATGACCTAGCTTTTCTGAGGTCTGTGAACTAGTAGTAATGGTAAAAGTGTGTTAGTGGAACAATGTAAACTAACACATTGTAAACAGATAATGGAAATACTTCAAAGTCCCTTTGACTGATAGAGACTTACAGATTTTACTGCTTTTACTAAGCATTAATAAGCTGGCAGTCAATGCTAGAATAAACCATACTTATTTTAAAATAGCACTTCTGGAGACTGGATAAAACATTAATCTTTCACCCAAAACTGAAAAAATGTACATTGTACTAGGAGGATGTTATTTAGGGACTTGTTTCTGAACTGATAACAATCTAAATACACTAACCCAGGACTCTCAAGCGGCAAAGCAGTGTTAGACTTATCTTGTGATCAGCTGGAGGGTCGCCCTCCTTCTCCCTGTCAATCAGTATCATGTTAGCCAGAGTGGGCGGCTGATAGCTGACATAGCAGGTCTTGGTAGATGGAACTCTTCTCCAAACTCACTGAACTGTCCAGTGGTGTTGTGTTAACAGCAGTTCAAAAAATAAGTGGTGGTTGGCTTCACATGTCTAGCAGGAAGCATGTGCTTGCTCTCATCTTGCCGGCCTTGTAGCATGGTGTCACTGAGGGGGTGTTAGGTAATGGGTGGAATTCATGACATCTTAACTGTGGACTTTATTAATTTATTCACTCATTGATTGTCTGTAACTGCTTATCCAGTTCAGGGTCGCGGTGGGTCCGGAGCCTACCCGGAATCACTGGGCGCAAGACGGGAACACACCCTGGAGGGGGCGCCAGTCCTAATTTATTTTAGTCATAATTTATTTACGTAGCGCTTGTGGTCTCAAAGCAGCTTTACAGAATTGGTATTGTTTGCCTGCTTACTCGTTCACTTGCAGTAAACTGTGGGTAACCAAAGGATATGAAGGGTACATTAGTTGCACCCTCCAAAATCTCAAGGCTGCATTTTTTGACTGTACTCTGAGGATTCTTCACATTGGCCTTCACAGCCTCCAGTGACATAACAGCCAAGAAATACAGCCCAGCTTGGCTACAGCTTAGGCTTTGGGATGCAGCGGCGTACTTGACACACGCCTGCATGCATGCACACACCCCAGCCATGTATTCTTTGGTCTCCACTAGGTGGCAGAAAAGTGTGTTCTCAAAGGCAGTATAAAATCTAGCAGCGTTATGACATGGGCATTTCTAGTTGCTGCTGCAAGAGAAATGACAGAAATACTGCTGTGGATTACATCATTCTCTCTCTCTTTCTCTCTCATTCTTTTTCCTCCTCTCTGGAAACTGCATGAGTTAGCTGTTTTAGTGTACCGGTGTCTGTGGGTGTTTGTGTACCATGTGCAGTGATTTGTGTCATTGTGTTAACTGTGTATGTGTTCTGATCAAGATGTTCACTGTGGGCATTTTCATCTGAGTGCATGATGACTCTGTATATGTGTGTGTGTGTGTGTGTGTGTGTCTCTAACACGGTGCTCATTCACATGATTCTGTTTAAAAGCCATGGGACAGAGCACTGAAGCATTACAGCAACAATGCTGCATCACAAGCAGAGAGAAAGAGAGAGGGCAAGAGAGATAAGGACAGAAGACAAGCAGAGAGAAAGAGGGAAGAGGGGAAGAGTGAGAAAAAGTGTGAGAGATAGAAAGACTAAACCTGTAAATCTGTAGAGAGGAAGTGAGACACATGAGCAAGGAAAGAGCGAGAGAGAAAGGGAAGATAAGAAGAAAAAGAGAAAGAGAATACACCGAAAAATGGAGAACAAAATAAAAGTAAAAGGAGGTGTAAGAGAAAGACAGACAAATGGAGAAAGAGAACTAAAAAACAAAGAGGAGAGGGAGGAGGGGGGGGGGTCTGTTCTGATGCATTGTTACAGCTACATGTGGTTTAATGTAATGGAATATATTCTAGGGTTGGGGTAAGCCTCCACAAAATATATTTAAGTATATGTAATGGTTTCTGAAAATATTGAGAAAAGACAATGTGTTTGTGTGTGAGGAATTGTTGCGAGTAAAGAGATGGTTATAAGACTAACCCCGTAGGTCTTCTCCGATGCCTAGGGCCAGTCCATCCTTGGTCCACTGCACAATGCCCGAGTAGTTAAAAACCACGCAGGACAGAACCACTCTCTGGCCCAGGACAACTGACTGGTCTGCAGGCTCCTGAGAGAAACGGGCCGTCCACACTGCAACACAAAACCTTACATTAATGCTCCATTTACAACACACACACACAAACACACACTTCAGTATCCAAACATGCTTAAAATGTAGACTCAAAGTACAACATACATTTTTAAGCATGTGAATAATCCAACACCCAGCATTGCATTAACATCTCATCAGCATTCATGCTGTGTTCACTTCAAGGACTCGTGCTGGTGTGTGTGTGTGTTTGTGTGTGTGTGTGTTTCTGTGCTGCTCAGGAAGAAAGCTGTTCTGGATGTATACTATGGAGTTTTTATTTCACTTCAGAAAAGATACATTGACAGATTGGAAAAATACCCCACAATTAAATAAATAAAATTTAATCAATAATTATTAAGGTGTGTATGTCATTATGAATAAATTCTGATCACATGATTCTGTTCGAGCAGTCAGAGAGCATGTCATTTTTCTTCCCATTCTGGGCAGGGCACTATTGTAATAAGCAGGGAATTAAAATGTTCTTTGAGTTTATATATGAATGATAACATGCTTTAATTGTCGTTGAATTATGTATAAGGAAATTGTGTGTTTAACCCCTGCATGCCTGTGAAAACACACACACACACACAGCAGCTGGTAGCCTCCTTGGTGCCCTGGGAGCCATTGGGGTTTAGGTGCCTTGCTCAAGGGCACCTCAGCTATGGAAGTTGAGGGAGAAGACAGCATTGTTCCTTCACTGCCCCCGCCCCCAATTTCCTGGTGGTTGAGGGAACTGAATCGACAACCTTACAATCAAAGACCACTGCACCGTGTTTTAGGTCATCGTGTTTTTATATCATGTAAAATATATAAAATTACTAAAATCAAACGTTGAAAAAAAAAAAAAAAGCTAAAAAAATAGTATTAAAAATGCATGTTCTCTTATTGGCAGAGAAAATGGGGGTGATGTTGTGGTGAGCCAAATTAAACAGCCTTGCTTGTCAACTTTGGTCTGCTCCAGTCTCACACAGAGAACCGTGCTACTTGTGTTGCCAAGGGTCATGTACTGGTGCTAATAAACTATTACTGCTGAAGTATAAACTATAACACATTACTGAAGTGCCAGAAGTGCAGCCGGTCTGAAAGCAGCACAGAGTGAGGAGTGTGGATGTTTCAAGTGCTGGGATGTGGGACTTGTCCCTGGATACTGAATTCCAGGCACATTTCTTCACCCGAAAAATCAGCACGTCCACCTAGGTTACTCCCTCTTTCTAACGGGTAACAAGACATTTGACACTGTATAAAACTTTGGCCTGAAGTCCGAGCGCGCGGCTCACAATGAGAGCTTTCAGTCAAGTTGTGTATCTTTAATTGGACACAAATCAAGAATGTTGTAAATTAAGAAAGGCCAACTCAGATTTTCCCCTCACATTTTTTTTCTTTCTGAAGCTCAAAGCTTTTTTCAGACTTGCTGCTGTCCTGACCCTCATCCTCTTTGTCTTTCTCTCCCTTCTTTCTTTTGCTTTCTTTCTTGCTGGCTTTCAATGAAACGACGTAGAGGATTCCCTGCTGTTATCTCAGAAAGCGAAGGCACTGTGCTTGAAAACAAAGACGGCGCTCCGTCCATTTTATCACACACTTCTTTAGAGTTTCTTGTTCTTCTTCTCTCTTATTATTTTCCTAAACCCATTCCTGCTTTCTATTTCCGTGTCTTGCTCCCTGGTTGGAGGGGGTTTGGAGACGCACTGTCACAACCCATTTATCACATTAAATAGCAGCCCTCCAGCCCTCACTCTCTCCCTCTTCCTCTCCCTCTTTTTTTCTCATCCCTCCAGCATTCCTCTGTAGGTCCCCATCTCACTCACATTCTTAACAACTGGCATATGCCCACTCATCCTCTAGTGACCCAATGTGGCTCTCTCATTCTCTCTCTCTCATGCTACATTTTATAATGATAAACATAATTTGAATAAAGTAATGAAACCAAATAAGTGGAATAAAACACACTAACGACCACAGCACAACACAGCAGACAAATACTCCTCCTGGCAAGAGAGTAAAACTGTACAGCATGAAGAAGAAGTAGTATAAACTGGATGTAAAACGTGCAGGCTAGGATGTATAGTATATAATATATGTATAATAACAGCACGGCTAGACATATACCTCGTGTGCTGTACTGATGATGCCATAAATCTTTTGTCAAGAAATCCCACTCAGATACACCGACTCACCTTATGGCAAATGTGCTCATATGCGTATATAAAATATGCTCATGAATGTAGCACAACAACTAATTTATCACTGCCCCTGAAAATGTAAATCTTCTAAGTTCAGATACTACTGGAAAAACTCAGAAAGATCTTCTTAGGTTTATTTATTCATTCTTTTCATTCTTGAAATGCTTTTTAAAAATGTAAAAAAGCGCTCCCATGATGAAATTTGTTTAATGGTCTGAATCATATTTAAGGCAATGTAGTGTTAATTTAATTCATAGCAAGTGCACACTTGGACTCCACTACTATATTAACCAACAATCCCACAACATGAACACATGGTGTCACTGGGATAAAACAAGGAATTGTGCCTCTGATGAAGCATTGTGCTAAACATATATATTATAACAAGCCAGATGCCTCTTCACACACGTAGCTAATAGTTCCTTCAGGTAATGTCGTAAAGGTTCTTGGTTCCAGTGCATGTGTAAAAAGGTGCTTAAGTTAGGGTATCATAACTGATTAAAAAGGTTTAAAGGACTATGAGAAATGCAATGGTCTACTAAATGGGATTTCAATAAATAATTATTTGAAGCAATGGAATACCTGTGTGCTGGGTCATGTTTATCCATGTTTCACTTTCTGTGAATTAAAAATGTAATATTCTCACAAATTTCCCTTAAGAGTGAATGGATACCATGGATCTAATGTTAGCTAGAGTAGTAAGACTACCTCATTGTTTTTCAAATCCCAGGATGCAATACTGTGATGGGTCTCATAGAAAAATTATATTAAGTAACTGAATCTTAAAGGTTAAGCACCACTTAATGGACCTCCATGAATATTTCACATTATTGTAGTTACTGATATATATAAGTATGAATTAAAATGAAAATAGCAGCTTAATTTGCTTTAAAACAGACAATTTTATTAAATTGACAGAAAAACCCGAGCTCGCTACGGAAATTCTTGAACGCGACCGTGACGTCACTGGTGGACAACAGCTGAACAACGCCGCGGTAAAACACCGTTATGACCGACTGTTATGACAGTATCTAGCTAAATAACCAACATTATTCATGACAATAGCCTAGCAATAAGCTAAACTCAAATGTAGAGGTACCGTTATTCTTGTAAATGTGATCAAAGTCGAACTCGAATTCATCCGACGCTATAAACCTCCGTAATGCAGCTACGTAGCCGAGTATAATCTGAGCCACCGAGTTTAGCGAGTCAAGCTAACGTTAATTAACAGGCGACACAAGTGTCCTTACCCGGTTTACCTCCATGTTACAGAGGCTCTTGAACACCTTTCGTTGGTGTCCTTACATGCCCATATTGTTGGAAAAGCGCCAGTGAAATGAGCTACAGATAACGGAGTGAGCGGATGGTCCTTTCCAAAGTGCCCGTTTAAAGTTGACAAATTTAGTCCATTTCCTGGATATTTTGGGATCTTTGGGCTATTTGTGCACAGATGTCCCACTGTACATTGAATGATTGCAGCCAAAAACAACACACCTTTTCGTCATTTTGCATTAAATTAGGTGCAACTTCTAGAGTTGTTGTCCACCGTCTACGTCACAGGCAAGACGCCTATTAGAGAGCAACGGTTTTTTAAACCTTATTCCTTGAATTAGTAAAAAATAACATGTTTTCTGACTCAATAAACACAAGTTAGGAACTCAAATTCCACTGTATTTATTTGACACTTTCATAGAGCTGGTGCTTAGCCTTTAACAGGCACATAAACACAAATTTAACATGTACACTTCTTTTTGAGAGTCATCCCTGGAATGGAGTTTTCATCATATAGTGCTTACAATCTTCACCTTCAAAACATAATGACCCTTCAAGAGTCTGATACGTCATAAGGACACAAGCATAAATGATCAATGTGTCATTCCCAAGCTACTACCGGTGAACTTAATGTAGCTGTGCATCGGTTGGCAGTGATATCATAGAACCACCGTTGGACTAAATTAAAGTATCACACACCCTCAGCAGTGTTCAACAATCATATATAATTGCCCACCGCTAACTCTGACTTGTTATCATAGTTTTTAAAAGAGAAAATACTGACATTTGTGGGTTTATTTCTCAGACCCCTGATTCACCCTAACTCTGAAAATTGTTAATAGTGGTGTTGAGAAACTAAAAGGTCAACATTGGTTATATTTCATTTTATAATGGGGTAAACAATCAGAGTTTCTGTTACCTGGGTCATGATGTAAATCAATAGACAAAATGTGGGTCAATTGAACATTTTTTTAAAGCCTCTTGTCTAGCCTGTGTTACAGCCATGTTACCTCTTACTTCGTAATCAAGATCTCAACCCATCCTTGGCACCATGCTCAATTCAAGGCCATTCTAGCAAAGTGTAATACAATTGACATACTTGTGCATAGCCAAAATTAAAATTCCAGTGTTAAACTCGCCAAAATTTTGCACATTTTGAGAAGCTAAACAGTTGGATATATGTACATTTTTAACATGATTCAGAATAATAAGTAAAAAAAATGTCATGCCATCAAAGCAAGAGAGAAATGGGTGAAGATAAAAAATGAGAGAGATAGAGATAGATAAAGAGAGAGAGAGAGAGAGAGAGAGAGAGAGAAAGAGAGAGAGAGAAAGTGTTCATTATGTGGGTTATGCTGCAGTGACAAATTTAGAGTGTCCTGATTTTCTTGAGTCACTGATCCCTGGGTACCAGCAGTAGTCCGCTGCATTCTGCCAGTGCCCTGACCGCACAGAGCCATGTTCTCTCTCACACACACATATCCCAACCCAACAGCATTCACACACACCACACCGACCACACTTACACACCACACCAGCGTGAAGCACACATCACTTGACCAATCTGAGAAAACAACCTTTCATCAATGATCACTGAGGCTGGCCTCCACGTCTAATCCACTTCACCAAAATCACTGGTGTGAACCAGAGCTGTAAACCTTGGTTTGACAGTTATACAGCACAGTGTTGCCACACATTCTTCAGAATGGCATTAAAGCGCAAGTGCAGCCTCCATGTTACTGACTATATTATATATATATATATATATATATATATATATATATATATATATATATATATATATATATATATATATATATATATATATATATATATATGTGTGTGTGTTTCATTTCTCATTGGTGGAGGTAAACTGTGAGGGAACTGTATTCCTCAAATCGTTGCCCTTGAATCACTCAGTAGACTTAATGGCGATTCTCCTACACTTTTTGCAGAAGTAGTAGTAGTATTTAAAAAAGGGAGGCACAGACACAGAAGACACACATGAAAGACAAAGGTGAGAAAAGTTTAGGAACTTTGACAAATCAGAGCGCAAAGTGAGTCTTTAATGAGATCACCACTAAATCTCACGAGATGTGTGAGGTTTATGAGCTCTTTCTCCCAAGAGAAAAACCAGAGCAGATAGTTTTATGTTTCCATCTGATCTCATTGCTGTCTAGGAAAGTACAGATTTATTTAGAACATATTTCATTTTGGATTCTTATTTGCCATGGAAAAGCCCATTACAGACATCATCAAGTGTCAACAAGTCCTCCTTTGGGAGCCATTACCATTTAATTAATGATAAAATATGATAAATGCTGAAAATGGGAAACTCAGGCAAAAGTTAAAAATGTGGCCATTGGTAAACGTGCTGTAAATATGCTTACTCGCATCCTACAACAGCTCCTTACAAGTCTCCAAGGAAAGTTTTTCTGGTTTATAACCTAGGGAACCCCTCGAATGGTGTATCTTGATGGCAGAGGGACATAACTACAACAGCTTCCAGGTGGATCTCTTGGGACGACCTGAAGTATTTGTGTTTTTTAGCTGGTGAAGATAGATGTCAGATAGCTGCAAGAAATCCAAACCTCTAATACCATTTACCTACACCAGGGGTCACGAATAGGTGGTCAGAGTCCATAAACAGACGCTGTCCTATCCGGACCTGGACCTGATAAACTATTTAGAGCTGTTTAATTTTCAACAGTGTTTGTTTTAAATGGTGTGCCTTTTCTAGACATTACAGTTCAGTTTTAGTGCTCCAGAAAATTACCAGATTATGCTCATGCGTTTGCATATCACACGTGAGGCTACTCAGCCAGTCAGACCTGTGAATTAAATCGAATGAATGACATGCACAGGGCAGGACTCCAGACATAACTGTCCAGGGCCAACAAAAATAGCACAAGGGGCACGATAAAAGCTCTTTTGGGACGACAGTGTTGTGTGAGGTAAAACCAGAAACTTTAATAAGAAAGGAATGATTAACAGTTGAAATTCTCATAACGCTGAATATAAATTCTGTTTATGGTTAAAGTCCTACCCTTCAGCAATAAGAGCCAATCAGATTGCTGTTAACGGATTAAGTCCTGTCCTTCAGCAATAACAGCCAATCAGATTGCTGGTTATGTAAAAAGCAGTAAAGTCAACTGCAGCTGTAAAAGTCATTAAGGACTTTATTTAAAGTATACATTTTTATTCTAAATCAGTGCTTTATTTGTACATTTTACTTGAAACAAGAAACGGGTATTTTATTTACAGTATCTGCTATTTTTATTATTAATAATATTGAAATACATTGAAATGAAATTGTAATTTGAATTGGCAGTCAGTTGTTAACTATATTAAATGATGCTGAAATATGGCACTGGACTGGACTGAATATGACATATGTTCCGGATCTAGGCTTGGGAAAATACTAAGTTGACCTTAGTAAATTTTAATTAATTACTCCGACCTTCAAATCATCATATAAATCAAATAGATCACTCATTAGATCTGCATAAAAAACTAAAGCTAGTTAGTAAATACCAGGCTTTCTGAAAGTTTGGCATCCATTTTGCTGAAAAAGACATATTTTTAATTTAGTTTAGTTTAGTGACAATAAATTGCATAATATGTTGGCTATAATTATTAACTCATAGCTGTGTGGCTAGTTTGGCTATCAGGACTAGTGCAACTGTGAACAGGATGAAGGGGTTAAAGAAAATTATAGAATGGATAGACCACTACAATAAGTCAGATATTCCAAAAAATTTATTTTTCAAATTATGAAACAACAGTACTGAGAATAGCCTGACAGTATGAGAGATCCTGTACTAAGCCATGAGGGGTCTTGCTTTACGGAGAATACACTGGTTCATTCAAGGACTACGAAGTTGCACTTTATAAAATATAGTCTTATATAATAATTATTCATTCATTCATTCATTATCTGTAAGCGCTTATCTAGTTCAGGGTCGCGGTGGGTCCAGAGCCTACCTGGAATCATTGGGCGCAAGGCGGGAATACACCCTGGAGGGGCGCCAGTCCTACACAGGGCAACACACACTCACACATTCAATCACACCTACAGACACTTTTGAGTCACCAATCCACCTACCAACATGTGTTTTTGGACTGTGGGGGGAAACCGGAGGAAACCCACGCAGACACAGGGAGAACACACCAACTCCTCACAGACAGTCACCTGGAGTGGGAATTGAACCCACAACCTCCAGGCCCCTGGAGCTGTGTGACTGCGACACTACCACCGTGCCGCCCATATAATAAGCACTGTAATAATTAAATTTTTTGGTGGTGAAAATGAAAGATGGCTTCTTTAAATTAGTTTTAATGTCCTATTGTGTGAAAGTTTGTTGTTCTTTTATATTTTCCAAAAAGATCCCTAATTTAAACACATTCAATTTTTTAAACAAACCTGTAAAAGCATGTGATATGAAATTGATGATCACAATACATGACTATCCATGGCCATTAATGTCAACTGATTAAAAAATAAATAAAAAGGTCAGTAAAGATGACTGCATCATATTTGCCAACCCAACCCTGCTGAAGGATTTCCAATCTAAAGTCCATCCAGCTCCACAACAAAAATGAGGTTAATGGTATAAAATATATTACATTTCAACATATTGAAGATTAAAAAAAAGAAAAAAAACTCAAATATTACAAACCACAATTATCAATATCACTTTACTTTTTTTACTATATATTGTTCAAAAATATAATTACTCACAGAAACACTGTAAAAGAAGGAAGGGCGTATTCTTACTTTCGGTGGAACATCTTATAGTACATGTTGTGATTCACTTTATTTCACAATAATGTACTTGTGGCATAGAGAATGAAAAATTGAGGGCAAAACAAATTACAATTATCAAAATACTGCTCAATGAAATCAGAAATAAATACACTCCCAAAATACTACCACAAACATGACACAGAGATAAAGATAAACGGTAAGAACTGAGTACGTCCTTATGAACATCTTAAACTGTTAATATGTTGAGACACAATCAGCAATATCTATCCTAACCAAACCATACATACACTGGATCTGAAGCCATCTAAGTCATTTGACCTCAGATGTGTTGACTGTTATATATTCAATTCCTCAGGCATGTGACAGTTTCTAATTAGCCGGAGTATCAAAGAGAATTTCATCTGATGCATTCCCATCAGTGTCTGGGACTGATCAGAACAGCTTAGTGTTTTCCTGTCCTAGACTTCACAAAGCAGCGCAGGTCCAGGCTGATTTATGGAGAAAATCCAAATAAACTGAAGCATGCCGACTGGAATGACAAGCAAGCAGCATCGCAAAGCTTCAAAGTGGATATATAGGCTAACTATAATTACGCCTGATGATTTCTTCCAAGAACACAGTGCTCAGTTCTGATTAGTTTAGTAGAAATGTCTGGCCTGTTCCCACTTATCCTTGCTGTTATTCTACACAGCTATAAAAATGACCAGATCCACCCCACCCCTTTAAAAGATAAATTCTATAAAAAGATAAATAGATTTATAGATACATTCTAACATGACATGAAATATGTTTTGCATTGGAAAATTCTTGCCAAGGAACTTTAACAAAAATAGAACATGATGATGTTTTGCAGTAAAATATGATGATAACTACAAAGTTGTAAAAGTTTGGGAAGTATATGAGCAAGAAATAGCTTTTTATGTTAAAGGCAGGCAGCACGGTGGCGCAGCAGGTAGTGTCGTAGTCACACAGCTCTAGGGACCTGGAGGTTGTGGGTTTGATTTCTGCTCCGGGTGACTGTCTGTGAGGAGTTGGTGTGTTCTCCCTGTGTCTGCGTGGGTTTCCTCCGGGTGACTGTCTGTGAGGAGTGTGGTGTGTTCTCCCTGTGTCCGCGTGTGTTTCCTCCGGGTGCTCCGGTTTCCTCCCACAGGCCAAAAACACACATTGGTAGGTGGATTGGCGACTCAAAAGTGTCTGTGAGTGTGTGTGTTGCCCTGTGAAGGACTGGCGCCTCCTCCAGGGTGTATTCCCGCCTTGCGGCCAATGATTCCAGGTAGGCTCTGGACCCACCTTGACCCAGATCTGGATAAGCGGTTACAGGTAATGGATGGGTGGATGGATGGATGGATGGATGTTAAAGGCAGTTTACACTGCATTTTAGAGCCTAAAATACTATTTTTTAAAAAATCATATTTTTACAGCTTTTTGCACTTCTCAAAACATAGGAAAAGCACTCCCGTGAAAAAGCAGTTTATACGTATAATTTCACAGTTAAGCCTGAATTCCAACTGTGATCAGTTACAGCATTGTGCACACTAGATCATCGTGCTCAAACTACTAATACACTCTTGCACCTCATAGGAGGAAATACACAGTTAACAACCTGAAATCACACTATGTCAGAGTGTGCTATTTCAAGATAGACTTGTTAATAGCAATGCACCACCTTCCAGTATTTGCCTCCATTGCCACCAGTACAGATACTCTTAAAATGCTGAAACATTTAGGGGACAGACATCAGAAATCAGCTCATGACACAGCTTTGGAAAACAGTTCCCTTTCACAGGGTTTGTACCTCACTGTATGTATTTATTTTAAAGAAATTGCAATGTATTATTATTATAATTTTTTTAATAACACGGTTATAATAACACGGATCAGCAAATCAATTCCGTTCAAACTCAGGTCAGTTACAGCAACAACTTAAACCAAGCATTAGTATCTACTTATCCATATTACATCCTGGGATAGCACCAGTTTCTAAATCCAAATCAATTTCTAGCATGCAAATAACAGTAGGGGCCAGATTTACATTAATTTTCAAGCAGATATTATTTGTTGTAGTCGACTCTGTGAAGTTCTGGTTGAGCAGCTTTGCAGACCTCTCTCTCCAGCGCTGCTGATGTGCCAGACTATGAATATGTACCGGAATGCCACAGAGAGCGAAAAAAGATGATGTCATCCAGAAATAGCCCCCTCCCATGGGAGGAGATAAATTTGGCTTGGCACCACCCACTTCCTCAGGAAAGGGTACAGTCCTTTGTTTAATGTCCTAAGATGCGACTTATCATCAGAAAAGCGTGATTTGAGAAATCAACTGCGTTACTACTCAACTTGCACAAACGTATTCTGTGTTGACATTTACTGACCCTGTCACAACCAATCACATGCCAGTTGATTTAGTGTCTGTTATAATGTCTGTCAGTTCCCTGAGATAGTTGTTGTGGTTGCATTTGTGGAGGGTAGAAACAGTGATCTGGTCTTAACAGAGGGTTTAAAGGTCTTAAGGAATGCTCTTATTAAAACACACTAATGCAAATGAATGCAAATGACTAACATAGGCCTGTTGTTACAATGACTAATGAAGGAGTGTGCTAATTCTACAGCTGCCCTCTCTGGCTAATGCTCAGGACTAGACAGCTGTGTGACTTCATACACTAGCCACTCGTAGACAACAAAGAAGTGTGTCTGGTCAAAGAATACATCACCTGCCTCCGTCAAGACGCTACATGCTATAGCCTGGAGAAACTTACCCCTATTGCCTTAATATAGACACAAATAAATGTGCTAGGCTCAAGTTGTACCCCTTCTAAGATTTCCTTTAACTATTATATCCAGCTGGTCACATTTACAGTTTGTCATTCTTTTTTCCTCCAATGTTCAACACTGTATCGTTTATGATTGAATGTCATAATCAATGTCGCATCACTCGCAGTTATAATTATTTTGTCAATAATTATTGCCCCCTCGTTTATCCCTCATCCATCTCTCATCTCATCTTTCTCTCTCTCCTGCTGTTCACCAGCCAATCCTGCCACTTCACACAACTCGCAGTGTCCCGTCACCATAGCAACAGCTGCCGTATGCAAAAAACTACCCCAAAAGTTTTTTGCTTGTTTGCTGGGTGTCTTTGTGTGTGTGTGTGTGTGTGTGTGTGAGTAAGAGTGCATGTGTGAGTGAGAGCGCATGTCTGTGCTTTTTCTTTTGTTGGACGCTCCCTTGTTCAAGGAAAATGAATTATGCTAATTATGACTCTTCAAGACCTTTGCTCCTTCTTTGCCCCTTTCTGTCAATTGTTTTTTTCCCTCTAGTTTCACCTTTGTCTTTCTTTCTCAACAGCATTGGATTTTCTACTGCAGGACTTACAAATTGTAGGCCACTAGTATCTCTAGCTATTTAATGAGTAACAGGCTAATTTGTTTTTTAAGGCTAAACTATAAAGATATATTTATTAACTATCACTGAATTTAATAATACAGACTACAGCTGCTGGTGTGGACTTCCTCACTTTCAAAGATGGTCTCAAACAAAGTGGGTACTACTAGCTTTAAGAATGATCAATGTGCAAATGCATAGCCATTCAAAAATTCTAAATTACTCTATAGGGCCTATTAAATCTGCTTTGTTTTTTTGATTTTTAATGAATTTATTGTTTCATAATTTGGATTTTTAGGTTTTTAACTCTTTTTCTTTAAACAAAAATATTAATATGGCACATTTGTATCTATAGAAATTGCTGCTGTAAATTAGCATTAGCAAAAAAACTATTTGTATATAACCAACTGTTCGTCCAGTATATTCAAAGCCTAACATGATCTATGACTAATAAACTTTACTAGTCACTGATAAATGCTATAAGGACTCATCCAGCGTACTGTTTACTGTGCTCACTCTGGCCATTGTTCGACACAGAAAGGCTTCACTGACTTTATAAATGTATACAGAAACTCTATTTGGCAAAGTACAGGTGTAAATGTCTTAATGTAAAAGAATGCAGGAGGGTCCAAACCACCAAATAAGTGGACGGAGACAGTCTGTTTGTAAACGAATTCTGGTGTGGTGTGCCACCTCTCTACACTGTTTGATTTAATGACTGGTATCTTGTCGGCGGGAGGCTGATGATGCACTGGCTTCCAGAGGCTTCTGCTCACCTGCCTTGAGACTAGTTATCTGCCCTCCATTCCCAGTATCTGCTACAATCCATACCTTTACACCACATCTGTGGCCCCTGTCATCACTATGCAGCAGCTACTGGATTGTCCATGGAACTGTTTCAGCACAGACCTTAACTAAATATCTCTAACATCGATACAGACACCAAGGCTGCTTCCATTTGTAGTTGTAATTATTATTATTTATAATTTGTTTTTAACAAATGAGTGAGTGAGCGACTAAACAGAGGAGGATGGGTGCCCCTTGTAGGTCTTATTCCCTTCCAAAGTTTCTTCCTTCAGCTTTGAGGGAGTTTTTCCTTGCTACTGTTATCTTTGGCTTGATTACCTGGGGATAATA
Source organism: Hoplias malabaricus (assembly GCF_029633855.1). Lineage (NCBI taxonomy): Eukaryota > Metazoa > Chordata > Actinopteri > Characiformes > Erythrinidae > Hoplias > Hoplias malabaricus. The sequence goes on along the minus strand of NC_089808.1, from coordinate 33,862,734 downwards.
ATTTCTGGTGCTGTTTTGACTTGTGCATTTTCCATTTGTTAAACAGAGCACCAGGTATACTAAACCCCAGCTTAGTGCATTGTTCTGTTGACAAATATATGTCACAAAATATACATTGTAAGTGTGTCACATGTATATATATTTTTTATTTCTTGCTGGTTTAATTGTATATTTGTCAGTGTGAATCATAAGCAAACTAGGACTAAAATACAATAATGTATAATTATTTTGTTTGTTCCAGACACATCCTTAGATAAACATTTTCAAAATCTACCAACTCATCAATGTTGATTCATGCAGAGAGTACATTGTAATTCATTTTCATTCATCCATTCATTATCTGTAACCCTTATCCAGTTCAGGGTCGCGGTGGGTCCAGAGCTTACCTGGAGTCATTGGGCACAAGGCGGGAACACACCCTGAAGGGGGCGCCAGTCCTTCACAGGGCAACACACACACACTCACACATTCACTCACACACTCACAGACACGTTTGAGTCGCCAATCCACCTACCAACGTATGTTTTTGGACTGTGGGAGGAAACCGGAGCACCCGGAGGAAACCCACGCGGACACAGGGAGAACACACCACACTCCTCACAGACAGTCACCTGGAGGAAACCCACGCAGACACAGGGAGAACACACCACACTCCTCACAGACAGTCACCTGGAGGAAACCCACGCAGACACAGGGAGAACACACCACACTCCTCACAGACAGTCACCCGGAGCAGGAATCGAACCCACAACCTCCAGGTCCATGGAGCTGTGTGACTGCGACACCTACCTGCTGCGCCACCGTGCAGCCCTACATTGCAAAAATGTGCAATTTGCAAAAACATATTTTTTTTTTTCTTTTTTTTTTTCACTAAATGTGGTTGAATGAATGTGGTTTTATTAACTGTGACAAACCTAATACATTTACTAATGTTCAGATATGAATCTTTGACCAGGAGTAAGGGACATTAACTGCTGACATGGCCAGTTAGATAAAGGACCAAGTCACCAACATATTCTGACGTCAGTGAGAAGCGCTTTACTCATGTTTATCTGAGTCTGCAAGCAGTAGCTAGAGGATCTAGCATGTTTATATTTCTACTTTTCAATCCTCTCATACTCTCTTGCTCTCTCTGTCTGCACTAGTTTCCCTCAAGTCATCTCCTTTTGTCTGTAGCCTGGACCATCATTTTCCCTCCATCATTCTTTTCTTTCTTTCTACTCTCCCATCTCTGAAAAAGAGAGAGCGAGTGAGCGAGAGACAGAGGGAGAGAGTGAGAAAGATATTCTGCACCTCCTTGTTTCATTCCCTCATTCCCCTCTCTCTCTCGCCCTTATACACTGTTCTGTCTGTCCTTTCTCCATCCTCCTCTCTATCCCTCTCTTCATTCCCTCCTTCTATTTCTTTGTCCCTCTATCTGTGCAGCCCTGCCGTTGCTATAGAAACAGATCTATTTGAAATGGGAGGGAAAGAAAATTATTTCTCAGCAATTTCCCCTCTTCCTCATTTCTCTGTCCTTTTCTCTCTCACTTTCTCTTTCCCACTTTCTCTTGGGTGATTTTTTTGAATGTTGTTTTTATTCACGTGAATCACTGCTGCAGCTATTGTTGCCATGGCCACTGCGGGAACATTGACACAATAATACACACAGTGACTATGGCAACCTCAAGGGTCAGCACTAGAAAGCTATGCAAGTGCTTGAAGTCGAACGTCCACTTCAAATTGCCCAAGACCATGAGATATTAGCTAATAGCTCACAGATGTCCTCTGGACGCACTAAATATCAGCATGTCCAAATAAATATGCAGAGGCTATGGAATTCCGGTGCCCTGCGATTCATCCATCATACCAAATATAACTCTCCTGAGCTAACACAGCTGGCTGCTTGTTTATTCGTCAATTGTAGCAATAGAAAAAATCCCCTACACACAGGATTTTGGAATTCATCTTCAGTAACCATCTGCACTGATGTGAGTAACTGGGGTGACTAATAAATTGTCGGACCATGAGTAACAAACCAAGAGTCATTAATGTCTGGTACTACCAGACAACACAGCAGCACCAGGCCTTTTACAACTGAGATACTAAAACACTGCTTTAACTTTATTACTGAGTTCAAATGAGCAACCCAGTCGAACAGTAACTGCTCAAAACTGAAAGTAACTGTGACAACTCTAATACACTACTACTATGGTTTAGATGCAAATCTTTATCATTGTTGTCCTTTATCATTGTATATACTGCTGGTATACAAGGAAAAACCTGTATCTCCAAAATAGCAACCTAAAGGTTTTGTGGGGAAAGGTGCAACGGTAAGTTTGAGAAACAAAACTAATATTTTGTTTGTATGTGGCTGAAGTTTAACTTCTTTGTAAGTTTTTATTCACTGTCTGAATGACCACAGAAATTCAGTTGTAACTCAAGTTGTTTAGTTTTGTAGTTTCGGTAATGCAGTTAGCCGTCTGTCATGGCTGGGCAGGGAAGACGAGGAGGCAGACGTACACGAAAGGAAAGCCTTAATTACAAAAACAAAAGCAAAACCAAAAGAGAAAACAAACATATGCAGGACAGACGGAATACAGGCAGGACTAAAGTGAACAAAACCAAACAGGAATAAACTAGAACAGACAGGAAACAGCCGTAAACCAGGGTAGGCATGGGTAAACTGAGAGACAAAGAAAAAACACAAAACCAGACAAGGGAGCGCTGCAAACAAAGGGGTATAAATGCACAGGACAAACGAGGAACACCTGGAAACACTAATGAGACTGAGGCGGGACTAATGCGGGGCTATGGTGGAGACAAGAACAAAACAAACAGAGCCATGTGCTAAATGACCTAAATGTGCTAAATGGGGGTTACTACACAGTTCCTAAACAGAGAATGTACTTCTCATTGGTTATTATTGGTTATTGGTTATCATTTAATGTCAAAACTCTGTCTTACTGGAATTCTGTGAAGCTGCTTTGTGACATCATCAGTTGTAAAAAGCGCTATACAAATAAATTTGATTTGATTTGATATTATATATATTTAGCCAATCTGCAGCCAGAGTAAGCTGTCCATCATGTAGTGCTGCAGCCAATGGAGTTACTGTCCCGCCTAAAGGGGGTTTGCTGGTTTTGTGGCGGCGCTGAGAGAAACGAGTAATTGCTTAAAAAATAATCATATTTTTGCACCGTGTCTTGAAGAAACTACATTTAATTTTTCCCTCAACACATCTGTGATGACAATAAAACTGACTGACCTTTAGAATCAAAGTAATCCTTTATACATAAATATTTCATTAGATAATTTCACATAAGCCTAAATATAATATTAAATTATTTGGATTGTGAAGACACCATTTGTTTACTTTGTTATAAAAAAAAATTAAGTAGCAGCTTGGATGCAGGCAGTTTGTTTCTTAATGCGAGATATTCTGTGTCAAGCAGATAACACTGGGCTGAGTTTACTTGAAGTGTGCACTGTGTAACAGCACTATCTAGGTAAATCTAAGTATCAGATCGGGATTCGGTATCGACAGATATTCAATATTAAAAGACTCGAATCAGGATGAGGGCAAAAAAAAACTTGATTGGGACTATTTAGTTATATTACATTTATATTACATTTATATACCATATCCTTAGCTCAGGTCATGCTATTCAATGTTTGGAGTTCTCTCCATTGTCTAAAAACTCCACATGCCTCTGCAATGAGCAGAGATAGAGAGAAAGCCTAGCAAAACAGACCAAGACAGTTTGTTTTTTTAAAGATTTACAGACACTGGGGCTTCATAAACACATTAGAACACACAAAAGGACTGTAGAGATGGAACAAATGGTGATGAAATGTCTTCTAAATTTTGAATTGTGAATGTCGCCTTTAAATCTCAATTGAAGTAAATCTAAAATAATTTTGGAGTATTCCTATAGGTCCATTCATCACGTGAAGGACAGGATGCAGTAACCTAAAACTTGATCAAAATTGAGATACATGTTTTTCTATGGATATGGATGATAGATAATAATTAGAGAGAGAGAGAGAGAGAGAGAGAGAGAGAGAGAGAGAGAGAGCAGAGCAGAGCAGAGCAATATCTGTACATCGTGGAAGACTGCACAGTGTTAAGTGTTTACTATGCATAATCTATTTACACCTACAAAATATGAGAATCATATAACTATATATTAATATACAAGCATATTAAACATTGTTGTTGTCCAATTAAAAATATGTATCTCCCAAAATAGCAGCCTTACAGAAGAAGGGAAAAATCTTCTTAACTTTCAAAGGAAGTCAGTGTAAAAAGATTTAATTCGAAGTAATTCTGAAGCAATGAGAAGGGCTGCTACTGTCTTCAAAATCCATGAGATACATGTTTTCAACCTGACAACGATGGCATATAAACTTAACAATCTAGTTGCTGTTTTCTCTGCACTGTATTGCAGATTTGCACTGCTTACTCTGCACTTTCTGGTAGATACAAAACTGGTTTTAAACCCTGTATTGGAACTGTGTGCAATAACAATATAGTTATGTCTATCTATGTATTTATCTGTCTATAACTATGTGAAAGTGATGGTAAATGCTGGCCTGGTCAGACAAATAAAGAGCAAAATCACTAACAGTTCCTGTCCGACTTTGAGGAATGCTTTACTCACAGACTGTAAAATGTGCAAGGTTCACTCTGTTGGCGCTTGACTGGCTGAGCCATCGAAGTGCATGATATCTGGGCCCTCCACAACCTCACTGGCCAAAACACTTACAATGCCTTTATTGTAGGCTGCCTAGTTGGCTTCTGAAACTGTGTAATGTTTTTTTCTCGCAGGCAAGCTGATTGGACAGCTCCGGCTGTGTGCCCTCCCCAATTCGAAAACTTCAGAGAGCGAGAAATGACATCATCATCATCATCATCATCAGCCACATTCCACTGCATCTAGGGCAGCGGGGGGGCGAGACCAGTGGGGAGGGGCGTCCGAAAATTCATAGCACGCGCACACACACACACACACACACACACATATATATATATATATATATATATATATATATATATATGCAGACACAAACACACGCACAAGACAGATGATAGTCTCAAGAATGTGTCTACAGTACAGAGTGCCTGTTCATCATGAGCTCTCTTAATTCGTGTCCTCCATCTCTTGCTCTCTCTTTCTTTCTCCTTTTTCTTTTCTCCTCTCTCTTGCCCCTCGTCCTCTACTCTCTCTCTCTCTCCTTCCATGACCCCTCCCCCTCAGCTCTGACTAAAGGAATGCAAGAAACACATCTGGAACTTATTAGAGGGAGAGGGAAGGGGGAAAAAGAAACTGGGGTGGGGGGAGGGGAGGGGGGGGGAGGAGGATGGAAAGAGGGAGAAGGGAAAAATGAGAAGACTTGAGCGAGCGAAAGAATGAAAAGCAGACAGAGGGCCAGAACAAGAGGCTTCCACAGCAACTACTTTTCAGAAAACAGAAGATAGCTATGATTTACAGATGAATTGGCAAAACGTGGCTTAAAGTGAGGAGAATACGATTAAGATGGAAAGAGATGTAGCAAATGGATGAAGCACTGTTTATCTGAAGTGGGCCAAACCTGTTTGAATATGATTTCTTCTTCTGAAAAAAAATTAATAAATAAAAAAGAGAGAATTAAAAAAAAAAGTCATGACCAACATTGGGGGAAGGGGTTCAAATATTTGCAATGATGCCTAGCCTTTGAACTTTTCACTCCCCCGACATTCATTGAAGAGAAGGGGTGGGGGTGAGAGTGAGAGAGTGAGAGAGAGAGAGAGAGAGAGAGAGAGAGGGTACAAACCATCCCCCTATGAGAGCAGTCAGGCATGAGTAATAATGCCTTTCTTTCCCTATGGTCTAAACCACTCCCCTCCTCTCTCCCTCTCTCTTTCTTTCTGTCTCTTGGATCTTGCATTCTCTCTTTTCATTCCCATCCCCCACTACTCCCAGAAAAAAACTCATCTTTGTCAAATCTGCTCCTCGACTTCACCCACCTGTCCCCAGGGCCCCCTTTTATTTCAGCTGGACTTCCACACAAACATTTGGTGTCCCCACATAACTTACAAACGTCCTACTGAAAACTACAAAGCTACGCATTTAAAAACAATGCCCCCTAAAGCACTTCTGACTTCGAAATGGTTCTACCAAAAACTTACTACTTGGTACAGAACTTTATCTGAACTTTATAAATGCACATCACACTCACATATCTCATTCTCACAACAGATATTTACATTTGTAGTAGGCACTTGAGAGGTATTGCTGCAAGCCAAAAAAAAAACCCTTTTCACTACAAGGTTCTGCTCTGACAATGAAGAACTTTTGGCTTTGGGTGTGAGGATGTTTTCTCCTGCAACGTTCAATTAATGTCCTACCACCACACACCAGATCCACAGCATCAGCTAACTGACAAGCACTTCAGAAGCTGGATTAGACGCTCTGAGGCACCCCAAAAAAATCTGCTTTTGTGCCCAGGAACGAAGACGATGAACTCTGTTCTATGTCATCACTCCAAAGAACCAGTCTGGTTCCATTTGGAATCTTGGGTTGAGGTGTATCTAATGCAGCGTTCCACAGCAGGTGCTTGTCAAACCTTAAGGAATATACTGTAATCATATTATATTAATGTTTTAATGGATATTGTGGATCGTGACTCCTTAATGAAAACACACTTTTGGGTTTAAATAAATGGAAATGATGAAAAGACAACTTCAACACATCTGGAAATGTTGTGGGAGGAAACAAGCAAAGACCCATGTTTATCTATGGTCTCAATGAGACAGAAGAGTTTAAGTAGGGTAATGTTTTGAGCCTATGTAGGATTTCTAGAACAATAACATTACTAATGTCATATTACAGGGGGAGATCACAGATACAAATAAATCTGGATAAATTTAAAGACTTTGCTGATAGATGTTGTCAATATGTAAATTAAAAATGAGGGGATGAATATGCAAATATTACTTCCATTTTGATTTACAACCAAAAGTGGGGTCGCTACTCAGAAATGTACTGCAGTGCAATGGTGTATGTGCCTTAACTAACTTATGTTCTGATCACAATATTTTCCATATGAATAACATAAGCATTTAACCAGAGTTGTCAAATAGACTATACATTTTTACCATGACTCCATGGACAAACATCAGGTAAAAATCCTTAGGAATTGTTTTCCAAAATAATTTCCAAACAATTCTGAAGTAAGGCTGGTTATTTTCACTGTGTAATACTTTTTTGGACTTGTTGTAATGTTTATTATTATTTCACATTTTCATTAATATACATAGTTACAAAATGATTGCAATTGGCACTGTGTTCAAATGTCATACTGAACAGAACAATACAAATAAAAACAGGGTTTTTAAATGTATACATAAGATATATAGATAATTATATATATATTTACAGACGCATACACTAAATATACTTGAGTACAACATACGCACCACATTTCTACAGTCCAACATTCAAGAAAAGAACAGTAATGCTCTCAAATGCATGATAGTATAATACCCAATATCCCTGACTATGATTAACAGTATGCTTTTAGAATGTGAATAATGCAATACAACAGTGAATATATACCATAGCACACATATTCCAGTAGCTACTGAATGTACATGTAACTGACATACAACTGTATGGTGAAGATACAATGTTAGAACATACAATAATCTCATGTGTCTGTGCTGATGTGAGATGTGGAATATCTGGAATATCAAAGATGATCAGAAGATTTTCACATTATGGAACAAATTGTGTTTGAGACATATTTCCACAACATTACACACCCCTGTATGGAAGACTGAGATGTTGAGAAACTTAATGCTGAATACTGAGCACACAGGTAGAAAGAAGTTGATAAGATAATTCAGTTCTTTACGTAAAGGTTAGGATATAGAAGACAGAAGCTTAAAAAATGCTCAAGGGGTGTATGCAACAATTGAAAACATTTGACTTCTGACACGTCTGACCTTGTGGCAAAGAATATTTCCTGTAAACACAGATAATGCAATGCTAGATAAATCTCATTCATTAAAGGCTATTAAAAATAAATTAATCATAAAAAAAATCCCAAACCAAACCAAGGCTGTGTGAATCACAGTTTTAAATGTTATTTTTGCAGTTCAAAATCATGAAAAGAATAAAGAAAGCTTCCCTGCTTTTCTCTCCTTGTCTGTATCTTTGCTCTACATGCTATTTTCCCACTTACGATGAATTTTGTCATTTTATAATCTGACAGCATAAAAATATAGTAGGACCAATACTTTGCCTCAGAATCAATGATAACAAACTAGCAAGTTAAACAGACATAAAATAAATGGGACAACAATGGGACACCACTTACTGAAAACATACCCCTCCAAAATAAAGAATAAAGCTAGTTATCTATACTTTTCAATCTTCCATTTTGTTAAGTTGAAAGCAGTGTAAATGGCTACTTATGGACAGACATGTAGGGATATGTTATTAAAATGTATCCCAACATATCAGCAATCTTGGCTGAATAGATGCTGATACTGAGACATTCAAAAAGGGGAAATGACAACATTTTATTACAGTATCTTGATCTGGGATCTGAGGATCCTAAAGGACTAGGACTTGGCCAAGGGAAGGGTGTTTTGAATGGAAGATAAGATGGAATTTCAATTGACAGAGGAATAAATTCAATTTCATGAATAACTGGATGTTTATACGACATTAAATAAAGTAAAAGTAGTTCTATAAGCAAAACAAATCCTCCATTTTGAAATTCTTTAGGCTCCTGCCCCTTGATTTGATTGTGTTACTATACACTGAGAAAAATGGCCACTGTGGTGATACCTTTTGCGGTCTCTGTGCGTTTTATCTCAAGGGCTTATATTATGTTCTTTTATTTTACACAATTCTGTCATGAAATCATACAAATAGTAACCTCTTCTTCTGGAGACCACTTCAAAACCACTGTTGTACCTTTAAAAGTACATTAACATTGTTTGTACCTTTAGTGACAATAATGTACCTCCACTGTACCTTTTTTCCCCCTGAGAGTGTTTGTTAGCATGGCTTTAAAGCACTCAGAGGAGCACACTAATCTTTATTTGCCAAACTGGTTACAGTGTCATGCAACTGGAAATCGAGATTCCAGGATTAGAAAGTGTTGCATGTATTTAAAATAATTTTAAAGCTATGATTTATATAAGAGACGTACGCGATTACAGCTCATAAAAGGGATTCGTTATTGGGGTTTAGAAACAGGTCATTTCAGGACATTCATAAGGTAAGTTCTGGAATCCTGAGGTAACCTTGTGGGCTTTGAATGACTCCCAGGAATGTGGTTTGTGTTTTTTAAAATCATAAGAACATCTTGATGATGTTGATGAAGCTGTTTAGCCACTGAATATGCCTGTACCGTTATGGGGTGACATCACAAGGAATGCTGTGCATTTTTTCAGACTCTCTGTGCTGTGAATTAACACCAGAGTAAAAGGCATTTCTAAAAGTACAGTAAATTAACATTCTCTTTGGTTTATAAGGTGAGTTAGATCTGGCTCTGTGCTTAAATGATTGAAACAGATTTAACACCGCAAGAATGGATTACATCATCTCTAATACCTTTGCTGGGACAAAGCAGAACACGCCCCTCACCTATGATGGAGTGGTCTGTACCTGCTCTGGTGCTCGCCCACTCTCTCTCTCTCTCTTTTCATGTCTGTCTCATTCTCTTTTTTCTCTCTTTCTCTCTCTCCCTCTGTTTTAATATATCTATATCACCTCTCTCCACCATTGTCTTCCTCTGACTTTCCATTTCATTTTTGTCTCCCTTTTTTATCACTCTGTGGTAGTTCTCTCCACTTCATTTCTCCCTCTCCCTCTAAATTTTCCATTATGGTTCTCCCCTGCTCTCCCTCTCTGTATCCTGTCACTATTAATGCTTCTCTGTCCTTTCTCTCTTTCCTTCCATTTTACATCTCTCATGTTCTCCTCTTGTCTCTCGATATCTCTCTTCATTGCTCTCTCTCTCTCTCTTTCTCAATGGAAAATGGTCAGTAACGGTGTCCGCAGAGGCGCGAGCTTGCTGCTGTGTTCTAACAGGTCTCTCTCTCTCTCTCTTTCTCTCCCTCTCTACCTCTCCTCGCAGAAGCTCGCTCGCGCGCTATCGCGCTCTCCCGTCCGTAATGTCGCCTAGCAACTCGTTCGCCACTCTGCTGAAGGACTGTCATGAAAAACCTCTCTGACTGGACTGTGTCTCTGCTCTGTGCACGTTGGAAAGTGCTGATGTACTGCCACACTCTTCATCTCCGGCTCACGTTCAACGGCTATACATCGGCATAGAGGGGGCTTTAGGGCTCGTTTACCTGCAGGGCTGTTAACTTCATGTACCCCAATGAAAGAACGGTGTGTATGTGTAAGTGTACGTGTGCCCCCCCCCCACTCCTCCCCCAATTGGTATGCTCGTGATGAAGGGACATTTGAGGAAAAAGCGCACCACTGTTCCGCACTGGCCGAGTACCGTGTCTTATAGGAACACACACACACACACACACACACACACACACACACAGATAGACAGACAGATAGATAGATATAGAGATAGATAGATAGACAGATAGATAGATAGTTCACCTTTAAATCCATCATTGACCATAAACTAGTTATGAAAACTACATAAGGGCGAAAGGCAACGGTCACTCTCTCTCTCTCTCTCTCTCTCTCAGTCCTTTTCCAATATTATATCCATGTCTCTGTTCATTCTCTCCCTCCGTTTCTCCATCCCTGTCTCTCATTATGCCTTTTCTCTCTCTTTCTGTCTCTCCATTCTCTCCTTTTTCTCTACGAATCTGTGCCTTTTCCAGCTGACACTATCTCCCCCCACCTCTCTCTCTCTCTCTCTCTCTCTCTCTCTCTCTCTCTCTCTCACGACCGGTTAAGCTACTCCACCAACTTTCGCATTTCTGCAGCTCGAGGAGTAACGGTTAAAATCCACGCCACTCGTGTAACAACTTCTTCTCCTTGGGTTTTCTTACCTGCGTGAAAACTCAGCGCCAAACTCAGGAGAAGCAGCGAGCCCTGCATGGTGGAGCCGTTAGCTCAAATGTCCGCATGAGTAGCGCCAAAAATCCCCGCACGCTTCGCTATAATCCTCTCCATGCGTGTTTCTCGTCTGTCTCTCCACCTTTTCCCTGCCTCTTCTTCCCCGCTTTACAGCATGTCCGTTTTTTTCCTTTCTTCTTCTCCTCCTCCTTCTCCTCCCTCGGTCTGTCCCTCTCGTCAGAGCAGCGGCGCTCCGTTTTCTCATTAACGGCAGCACATTCCTCGCAGCTCTCTCTCTCTCTCTCTCTCTCTCTCTCTTTCTGGCGTCAGCATTTGACCCCCCTCCCTCTTTTCCCTTTTTTCTTTTGCCTCCAGTCCCCCTCCTTTCACTTCTCTCCCTCTTTGCAACACGCAGAACAACACACAGCAGGCGTGAGGAAAACTAGCCCTTTTTAAAGATCATCAGCCACAACCACAGCAACACATATCAATGTCAAACAAACAACCAGCGGTTCAGCTCACCCACAACAGAAAAGTGCAAGGAAATGGCGTCTATGCTAGCAATGATACACCCACATAACTTCAACACATGTCCAGAAAGTGTGACCGGTTCTTCTCTTTACTGCCCAGGCCGTAGAAACGGGACAGTACGAGATTGTCCATGTCATTACTCGCAGATGAAAACTGTGGAGGAGCTGCCACTCTGCAGATGAGCGGTGGCGCTGCGCCCCCTGCTGGACATAACCTCAGATGATCTAGAGACGTGTGCAAAATTTGGACTCTCCTGGTCAAATATATCCTCTCCCTGGAAAACTCTCTTCACTCTGTATTCTGAGAGTTTAATAAAGTCCCATGATAAATACAATGTAATAAACAAAAAGTATACCCTATCCCTGCTCCAGTCCCACGGGGTCTCAAGTTACTGTCTGGGAAGAGATAAACTGGCTGTGCGAAATTGTCCATAGGTGTGATTGTGAAATTGACTGGGTGAGTGTGTGATGCCCTGTGATGGACTGGTGCCTTCTCAGTGGTGTGTTCCTGCTTTGCCTCCAACGATTCCAAGCAGGCTCTGAATACAAAGCCAGTATGATCAGGATAAAGTGGATACAGAAGGTGAATAAATGATGAAGATACTGCTCTCCTTATAAAAATGTGTTCAGTGCAGGTGTTCTTATTGAAACCAACAAAAGATAATAAATTATAATATATATATATATATACTAAATTGCACTGAATCCGGGTGTTCCAATCACTTCCATGGCCACATGTGTACAAAACCAAGAACCTAGGCATGTAGACTGTTTCTACAAACATTTGTGAAAGACTGGGTCACTCTCAGGAGCCTGGTGAATTCCAGCATGGTACCGTTATAGGATGCCACCTGTGCATATAGAAAGTCCAGTCATGAGATTTCCTCGCTACTAAATTAGAAGTGGAAATGACTTGGAACAACAGCAACTCAGCTACAAAGTGGTAGGCCACATAAAACAAAAGATCAGAGCCAAGGGTTGCTGAGGAGCACAGTGCACAGAGGTCCCCAATTTTCTGCATATTCATTCACTACAGACCTCCAAACTTAATGTAGCCTTCAGATTTGGGTGTAGAGAGCTTCATGGAATGGGCTTCCAAGGCTAAGCAGCTGGCAGTGTACCTCTAGAGCGGTAGAGGTGTGTTCCCTGGAATAACAAATCACGCCTCTCCGTCTGTCAATCTAATTTCAGGAGTTGGCCTCTTAGTTCCAGTGAAAGAAACCCATAATGCTTCAGCATACCAAAAGATTTTGGACAATTTCATGCTCCCAAATTTGTGGGAACAGCTTGGGGTTGGCCCCTTCCTGGTCCAACATGACTGTGCACCAGTGCACAAAGCAAGTCCATGAAAAATGTTTCTTGCGGAAAGCTTTTGACAGAAGAGTTGAAGCTGTTACAGCTGCAGACGGTGGGCCGACATCATATTACACCGTACGTATTAAGAATGGCACTTCACTCAAGTTTATCTGCATATAAAGGTAGCAAATACATATATTTATACACACACAAACACACGGTGAAGCCGCATCAGTGCTGCAGTGAAGCCACATCCTACCTGCTCTCTGGTGGTCCTGTGTGTGGGGTCCTGACCATTAAAGAGCAGGGTGAAATGGAGATAAGAACGTAGACAGAGAAACTGATGGACTACAGTCTGTAACTGTAGAACTACAAAGTGCTCCTCCTTGTATATAACAATACACAGAGTCATTTTTCACAGCAAGAGGAATTGTATTACACTCTGTTGTATTACAAATGTCTAGTTTAATCAGTGCCAAACCACGTGCCAAATCCTGCTTGTGCAATGCAGCTCATGTGACAGAGGTCCGTCTTCTTGTATCTTTCGCCTGGGATGTTGATCATGCAGAGGACCAAAACAAAGCCCGTGGTAAAGGCCGATCCTTGGCGTTGCATCTCTGCCGGGACTCGAACCCGGAGCCTCTGGATTAGAAGTCCAGCGCGCTATTCCATTGCGCCACAGAGACCGAGCCAATGAGAAGCGTGCGGCGCCGCTTTAGAGCCACACAGCGCTCCGTATCCTCCTCCATCAGCATCAGAGTCAGAGCCCTGCAGCATCAGCACCACGCTATATCACTCTCAACCAGCAGAGGGCGGTCTCAGCACATCAACCGCAGCTAAATTTACACTCCCTTTTAAATTCTATTTGTTGTCGAGTTTATAAGTGAAAATAAGATGATACACTTTTTACAGTGAACAACACACAGTTACTCCATGTGCTGAATGTGGCACACTGGGAAAATTGAAATGTGTGTGTGTGTTGTCAGTGCACAGCATAAAATGCAACCGTAACTCTGTGTTTAAATAACGTGTCACAGCAAACACACACACACACACACACACACACACACACACACACACACACACACACACACAAACTAGTGCTCTAGGGTCAGTGGAAACACACACACACAAACATACACACCCTGAGTGGCAAGCAGCCATCGCAGTGCCAAGGGGACATCAGCTGTGGATGTTACGTGAGGAGACAATGATGTTCTTTGACTCCCCCGCCCCAATTTTGGTGGGATCAAACCAGCAGGCCGTGTAGTCCTAAGGCCCCTCATTAACAATGAGTCAGTGTATGAGCGTATTTTTTTTTCAAGCATACAAGCATCTAGAACAAGCAAATGCTATTATTCCACGACCAGAATATGACCCTGTTACTTTAAGAAGTTTAAAAATCCTGCTATTTTTTTTTTTAAATCACATCTCTGTTGAGTTTAATGGCTCAGTTAAGAACTGCTGGTAAATGCTTCCTTTGTGTGTTTTTCTTCTTTATTTCAAGAGCACAAAATGGATGCTAAACACAAAAGAAGAAGTTTTGAACGGCCCTCTTGTATAAAAGAAAAGTAAACCAGATCAGCAAATACTACCAAGGTCTAATACAATCAGAATCACAGTGTATATTGGTGTAAATATTCTGGTCAGAAGAAAGTAAATTTAAATTGGATCAGGGTGCTTGTCATACACCTGGTGAAGGCTGCTACCGTTGTACACACATATGGCCTCTTGTATACAATAGTTAAGGGTACTGCATTTTATATAAATGTAAGTTCTCATAACAGCTCAGGCAGTCAAACACTTGGCCTTTTATATATTCATTTACTTTAATATTGTTGTTCTTTAAGGATAAAATAAACAAATATTTAAAAAATAAAAACACATTGATTAATCTACTTTGAGTGTCAGATTTATATGTTAATGTATAATGTACTACACTGCTCCCCTCTGGTACTTATTCATAATAGCAATGCAAATCCTGGAATACTGTGATTACTAATACTCTTTTTAAATCTAAATGTTGACCGTTAAATCTACTTTAACCCTTTATTACTGCTCATCTATCGTCACCTCTAGGAAGGACTTGAAGGAGAGTGCTGCAGACCAGAGACCAATAGGAGGCAGGGATGAGGAACCTGTCAATATTTTTTTTTAGGGCCACTGCACTGAAAAAGATTCAGAATTCAGAATTCTGAGTTTAAAGTCGGAAAAGTTCTGAGAATAAAGTCTGCAATTTAGTACGGGGCAGACACAACCACAGTGTAATTGAGGAATGCCGTGTATTGCTGAAGTCATACCATGGTATAGATTCCAGGAATAAATCATCACTCCTCAGGACCAGAGTGTTATTCCTTAGTGTTATTCAGAAGAGGGCGTGTAGTTGCACAGGATACAATTAATGATCATGAACATGATCGATCCAGAGGGAATGGAACTTGGCTTGTGGACTATAAACTAAAGCTGTATGCTTCGCTTCCAGCGGCTAAACTGAAGTGTTTTTATAAATAATTCTGTTCACGTCACTGACGGCTTCTCTCACAACTCACAGACTGGGAGTCTGTCTTTCTAAATGTTATAACAGATTAGGGTGACCAGACGTCCTCTTTTACCCGGACATGTCCTCTTTTTTAGACTTAAAAATGTCCGGGCGGAATTTCACAAACGTCCGGGATTTTGTTTTTCTAGAGCTTACATAGAACTTCGAGAAGTTTCGTTCACAAACTAGTCCCGCCCTCCCCTACTCCGATTGGTTCGCTTGAGTGAGAAGGGGGCGTGGTGAAGTAGCCTAAAATCTTCTGATTGGACGGTCTGACCGTAGAGCTACCCTTATTTGTCAATAACCTTCTCTCTAAACATTCACGTCAGGCAAAGCTCATGTACCAAGCCCCCCCAAAAGGACGTGTCCTCTTTTTCACCCTCTCAGATCTGGTCACCTTATAACAATAATAATCCAAAGATGCTGTGGCCCTAAAACTCTGTCATACAAATTACAACAAGTTTTTTTTCAGCCAATCTGTTCAGAGTTCAGCTATGTATCGTAGCTCCTGACCGCGAGGGGTGGAGCTTAGGTAACGAACGATTCCTGATGTGCCAACTGCAGACTGAGAATTTGAATATCAATCATTCATAGGTGACCTAACGCGTGAAGTGAATAGTATATAAACTCACACAGAGCATCAGAATTCAGCCCTCGGCCCTGCAGCTTTTGCTATAGCTACAAATATTTTGTCTTAAAATGGCAGGAATACAGCGACGAGTGGTTGATTCTGGCAAGTACCCACTGTTTATCTGGAGCAACACGCGAAAACCTCCTCCGTGCTCATGCCCATGACCTTATTACAGAAGAAGCTTAATTGGCTGCTGTCATAAGTGACCTCATGACATAAGAGGCTTAAACGAGCAACATGGCTTTGCCCACTCTCCCAGGGAGTGCATTCTCTTCTGGAGAAAGGAGGAATCAAATTTATGGACCCTTTTGTTTACTCAGAGGGATTTTATTCTGTTTAACTTCTTGTTCCAAATAAAAAAGACGGAGGCCTTCCTCCTGTTCTAGACCGCTGCAAACTGAACAAGTATTTAAAGTTACCTCCCTTTTTAGATGTTAAAGACAGCGACTGTTCTTTGCAACATTGCACAGGGTGAGAGGTTTATGATGGTGGATCTGAAGGATGCTTACTTTCAGGTGCCCACTGCTACAGAGCACAGGAGGTTCCTGCGCTTCACATTTCAGGGTACCATCTACCAGTTCAGGGTCCTTCCATTCTGCCTTTCTTTGGCCCCAAAAACATTTGCACGCTGTATGCAGGCAGCTCTCTCACCCCTGATGGCCCAGGGGTTAAAATTATTGCTGTACCTGGACGACTGGCTAGTGTGTGCCCCATCCAAGGACCGAGCCCTCAGGGATACACACACCCTGTTGCACCATGTTCAGGATCTCTACCTGAGATTCATTCCGCAAAAAACTCAATTGTACCCAGCTATCCTGCAACTTCGACCAGGGCACAGGATTATAATTTTTTCCTACTGCGCCTTCAAGGGATGTTAACAGCAGTGGCACATGTGGTAGCTTTGGGGGTGCTACCCATGAAGCCCTTCCAGATGTGGATACAGAAACTCACGGCTGTTAGTAGAGAGAGATGCTTTTTTTCAGGTGTTCCTTTGGGAAGTCATGACCATGGATGCATCGACCACAGGATGGAGTGCAACATGGCAACTCAGGTGGACACAGGGTGTCTGGTCAGCGACTGTCAGTCAAGAACATAGCAGTGCCCTCAAACTTAGGACAAGCGGGTGATGGTATAGCATTTAAATCTTTTTGTGGGCACATTATCAGAGACACTGCTAGGCATTTCCTAAGAGCTTTGAGAGTGGGCTCATCCCTGGTTTCTATCTCTGAAGGAATGTCCAGTTCTCTCAGAAGTGGTCTTGACCATCTGGAGGATGTTTGGCGAGGCATAGGTGGACCTGTTTGCCTGAGAAGACATGACTCATTGACACCTGTGTTTTGCAGAACTGAAGAAGAGCAGCCCACTAGGCCAGGATGCCTTCACTTACAGTTGATTGGAGACGCTGTTACATGAGTTCACACCATTTCCACTAAGACCAACCGCCTTGGACAGAGTTCGGAGGGAGTTAGTAGCCCCTTGATGGCCATATCGCCCCCTCATATCGCACTTGAGGCCAAATATGGCACTCCCAAACCTGAGACTCTGCAGCTGTGGCTGTGGTTTCTGGGTCCCTGCCGGTGCTGCTCAGATGTTTGCAAGCTGTTCAGTCCACAATCCTTAATGGTTGTGCTCCGTCCACTAGAACTTTATATATTGGATGCTGGAAGGTTTTTAAGCTGTGGTGCAGGGAACAGTGGATAGTGCCTAGTTCTTGTTCTATCTAATCTGTTCTTTCCTTCCTTCAGTCACTCTTGGAGGCCAGGAAGTCACCCTCCATGATTAAGGTTTACCTGGCAGTCTTAGCCAGTTTCTTGCCCCCATTTGGGGGTGAGCACGGAGACTGATTCCACCTCTAGCCCCTCAAACCCCACCATGGGAACTCCCCATGGTATTGGACACTCTCTGTGGCCTGCCTTTTGAGCCCATGAGTAAAGACACTCTTAAGTGGGCATCCTTGAAAAAATCAATCCTTCTCGCATTGACAACTGCTAAGCGTGTTTGTGAGCTACATGCCCTGTCATTATTTGTATGACATATCAGAGAGTTAATACTCCTGCATCTACCTGGACTACAGCTCACTCTGGCAGAGGTGTAGCAGCATTTGGGCTGACTTGAAAGGGATTTCCTTGGCAGATATTTGTGCAGTGGCTACATGGTATTCTCCCTGCATGAGTGTACAAGATTGGCATCCGTCTGCTGTCCTGTCAACCACCCGTGAGGCAGCTGGGCACTCCTGATGACGCTGTGGGATTCGTCATCCTCTATGTAAGCTCCAACCCTGGCAGTCGGGGATACGATACATAATCCTAGTTATGCATGTAATTGTGGTTATGTAAGTAGTGGGTGACAGCCAGGGTTCCTAGTCATTTGTTGTGTATGGAAGGCGATCAGGTCCTGGAGGAAATTCTGACGCACTGTTCGAGTTGATATACTATTCACGTCACACGTCAGGTCACCTATGAATGATTGGTATTCAAATTCTCGGTCTGCAGTTGGCATAGCAGGGATCATACACTATGCAAACTCCACCCTGGTGGTCATCCACTAATCACATAACCACAATGACAAGAGTTACTAGCGTTTTACAGGATTACAGTATTACAGCAGCCCTTCTGTAGGTAGCACTTGTTCATTGAAAAACTCAATAAAGAGAGGAGAGTTCTAAAATGTCACTCGCTGTGAGTCGTGTTATTGAACAGAGACCTTCCCCACTATTTTTCTGTATCTTAATTACATGGACTTCAGCAAGCCGAATAATAACCCCCAGGTGGGAAAATGAGACACAGCCATACTACTGTATTGACTCCATTATTAGCCCTAAGAAGGGCAGAGTGAACAAGAGCACTATATGTGATATGTGATGGGACCAAAGTCATTAATCCACCATCACCTAAAACTTCTTCATGCTCTGCCTGCACCAGCTGCAACACACACAAAGGCACAACACGGCAAATAGCCCCAAAACAAAATTAAACCCCAAAAAGAACCCATAAACAATCAGTGTGTGAGACGCTTAGGAGCTAAGGCGATCAAACAGCTGGTCAAACAGCTCCAGGGACCTGGAGGTTGTGGGTTCGAGTCCCTCTCTGGGTGACTGTCTGTGAGGAGTGTGGTGTGTTCTCCCTGTGTCTGCGTGGGTTTCCTCCAGGTGACTGTGAGGAGTGTGGTGTGTTCTCCCTGTGTCTGCATGGGTTTCTTCCGGGTGACTGTCTGTGAGGAGTGTGGTGTGTTCTCCCTGTGTCTGCGTGGGTTTCCTCCAGGTGCCTGTGAGGAGTGTGGTGTGTTCTCCCTGTGTCTGCGTGGGTTTCCTCCGGGTGACTGTCTGTGAGGAGTGTGGTGTGTTCTCCCTGTCTCCGTGTGGGTTTCCTCCGGGTGACTGTCTGTGAGGAGTTTGGTGTGTTCTCCCTGTGTCTGCGTGGGTTTCCTCTGGATGGCTGTCTGTGATGAGTGTGGTGTGTTCTCCCTGTGTCTGCGTGGGTTTCCTCCGGGTGACCGTCTGTGAGGAGTTTGGTGTGTTCTCCGTGTCTGTGTGGGTTTCCTCCGGGTGCTCCGGTTTCCTCCCATAGTCCAAAAACCCACATTGGTAGGTGGATTGGCGACTTAAAAGTGTCCGTAGGTGTGAGTGTGTGTGTGTCACCCTGTGAATGACTGGTGCTCCCTCCAGGGTGTGTTCCTGGCTTGGCCCAGTGATTCCGGGTAGGCTCTGGATCCACCGCAACCCTGAATTATATAAGCGGTTACAGACGATGAATGACCATAAGAAAACCTGTCCACTGAATCCATCCATTTGAGACTATATTCGTATAATTGTTTTATAAACATCTCCACACTAATATATAAAATAAACTTGATTTTCACTGGTGGGGATCTTTAGTAACATAATATAAATATACATCTAGTAACCTAACATAAATACATGTCTTATTCTACATGCATGTTTCTCAAAAAACACAATCTGAATTTCCTTTTTTTTAAAAAAAAGTTTAATATAGTAGTATGAAAACAAAGTTTCAGAATTTACAATTCACTCTCCAGTTGGTGCCACTCATAATATGCATATATAAAGCTGTGTTTAAAGATTTTAAACACATTGTGTATAAATATATAATTATAAAATAATATATTTATAGAAGTCAACAAACAGTGCAAAAAACCAGGATACAGTCCTTATTCATATAATTTGGTCCTAAAGACACAGTAAAAAAAAGGTTTAACAGTCCTTGAGAAATAGTGACGTAAACAAAACCAGTGATCGTTTTTGGTACTTTAACACAGTTAAACATCATAAGTGGACCTCAGAGATATAGCAATACACAGTATAAAGGTAGCAAAAATGGTCTACAAATTCAGGTTCTAACAGGTATGAATCTGTTCATAGAAAAGTGCACTCTTCCACTAATAGCACAGGCCAGCTGCCAGCTATAAAGTAACACATTAACTGTGCAATTATAAACAAAAATATTTTTCAGATGTGAAACATTCTTGTTTTGCCCTTGAATGCTTAGCTCTGGTGTCGCAAGCATGTAACAGATCTATGCAAATCAAAGAAACCTGGGGTGGATAAATTTAGATTTGTGCTGTCCCACCACATTTCCAGATGTAGTTAACTGTGACATTTCTCTCCAACAAATGAAAATGCAGATCAGACTAAAGTCAACTAAGTATATAAGTCTGTAAACAACCCTCATAATTAATGACTATAGTGATCCTGTTGTGGACACACGTACACACGTGCACACACACACACACACACACACAGCTTGTATAGTTCACATAGAGAAGCAAAAAATCAAACTGGATCGTCTGGAGCTACTGCACACAGTCCCGAGGTCACCAAAACCAGTGCCAAATATGGGCTACAAGGGTATTAAAGCTCCTCACAGCAATATCAACATATAGCATCAAGCCCTTCCAAAAGAGTACAGGCTGTCACTGCTGATAGGGGGGTGACAAAATTCCTATTAAAGTATTTCTATTCCAAAGAACTATTTTAAAAAAATCAAGTGTCAACCAATCTTTGGCCATATAGGGTATCTCAAGGTCAGTTCCCTTGTGGAAAATCACATTGGGAAAAGAAAATGAGACATAAACAGAGCGAAAATAAACACTACCCTAGCTACTCTTGTGAAGTGACTCAATACATTCTAATAGCTTTTATACATCACTCTAAATAGGGACAACAACTTTTTATTATGGTTCAATGTGCAGGAACGTAATTTCAGGCTCCAAGCTGATCTTTTTCTCCACCATGTCTTCAGTAGGTACGTACAGTTTGGCATCTTCTAGGCCCTATGGTACAGGAAGGGACACAAATGTCTTTAAAGCACATCAGCCTCAACAAAAAGCTAAAATCAAGTCCTTTTTGCTTGTTGTGGTACCATTAGTATGAGAGTCAGTTTACAAACTGTATATAGTATCTAAAACTTTGAATAAATTTTGAGGTCTCCTTTTATGAAGTGCTACTCAGACAGCATGCAGATGTGGGAGACTGCTGAAAAGGTTGACGCAATGCTGGCCCACTGTGCCCCGGATATTAAAAACGCTAATTTGGCTCGTGTGTTTTTATTTTATTTGATTTTATTTAGCCTTTACTTCAACCAGGCAAGTAATTACAAACATATTCTTATTCTTAAAATAAGAGCCTGGCAAGTATCAGAAGCTGTTGGATGGAAAAGAAGTACATCAACAACAAAAAGAACAAAAAAAAGTCAGCTTATAATGTCACGTATAATGTGCAATAATTTGTCATTGTACAACGAAATGTGTCTTCCACATTAAACCCATCTGTGGCAACACACACACACAGGGCTGCGAAAGCACACTCAGAGCGGCGGGCAGCCATCCCTGGCACCCGGGGAGCACTTGGAGGTTCAGTGCCTTGTTCAAGTGCAAGCCATGGATATTCCTGCCGGTCCTGGGGCTTTGAACCAGCGACCTTTCGGTACCAAGCCTGATCCTCTAACCATCATCAAAGCAGGTGTGTGTGTCAGTACAAATATTTTTAATGCACTTAAAAACCTCTAACTTTAAAGCCTTCTGAAGTGTATTCCAGTCTTTAGCAGCAGATCACGGAAAAGACAAGGAGCCGAAGTGGTGTTTGTTTTGGGGATTTTCAGTTGGATGGTAGTAGAGGACCTGGTGTTGTACTTAACAGAAACTGGTGGCAACAGGTTTTGTAAGTAAGGTGGAGATTGACCAAGCACTAATTTGTAAACTAGTGTGCACCAGTGTATATTGCGACACAAGTTTAACAACGGCCAGTTAACCAGGGTGTAAAGGGAACATAGTTTAATGTGGTAATTCAGCCTTTTAAATACGGGCCAGAACAGGACTAGAATGATCTTGCAATTTAGGTAGAAATTAAATGAGTAAACATATGAATTACCTTGTCTTTATTCCCATTAAACATATCTTTGAACATCGCTGATGGTTCAGGAATCTTGGGGAAAAGGTAATCCTTGTGTCTGCAAAGAAGAAACATTTAGTCATTTTAAGCAATTAACATTCAAATTACGTCTAAGCACAAATTCCAAATTGTGAATTTTACCTTCGAATGAGAACTAGAGCAACTATAAGACAGCAAGACACGACTATTGGAATGACTATACTTGTCACCTTCAATGACCAATTCAGGTCTCTATTCTCACCTGCAGAAAAAGCATACATGGCATTTAGATATTAACCATCTCAAATACCAGACTTAATATATCCTGAGTTTTAAAATTCATTGATATGATAGACTACAGTGAAATGTATTGTGGAATCAAGCTTTTGGCCTACAGAAAGGGCTTTTCCATTTAAGAAGGTAATCAATAATCATACAATTATACTACTTTGCCAATAATTACATCCAAACTCATTCATTACACACTATCAGAAAGAGGAGGTACAGTAGATTATTGATTACTAAAAGGTACAAACAGTGTAAATGTAACTTTAAAAGATACAACAGTGACTTTAAATAACAGTTTTGTTCCCTAAACATTACATTCTCCTCTCCTTTTTCATTATAGGACTGTGTAAAACAAAATAACTTAATACCTGTCCGAGAGATAAAATGAATGTAGGAATCAATACAATAAAAAAACATTTATAATAGAAAATGGTACATTTATGTTCCTTATAGAATATATACCTGAATATATACTTAAGAATGCCTCCACAGTGACAGCCAGATGTACCATCACAGTGAGAGTTATTTTGACAGTGTATATATCATTCAAGTAAAAAATAAGTGTAGAAATGTAGGAAACAATAAGAAAACAAGAAAATAATTTTAAATCTGACAGGCAAATCACTGTACATCACTGCAATCATAAATGTAACAAAGAATTAAGTGAGCCCATAAAAGGTATACCATAATATTCAGGTAAGCTCATGCTACTGTTTCCTTTTCCACAGTTATACGTTGCTTGTACTTGAACAGTGTAGCGGCAGGCTTCATCATAATCCACACTAGCAGACCAATCATCATCCCCACGAAGATTTTTTGCATCCTAGGCACAAAGATTCACAACCTAAATTGTTACCATTATTTAATATGTACTATTTAACTTTATAATACTGCACATACAATCTATATTTTTGACATAATTCTTATCTATACTCTTTGGAATTAGAATTCTACCTTCAGTTTTTCAGTGACAATGGTTTATAAGATAAATAATACAACCCCAATTCCAATGAAGTTGGGACATTGTGTAAAACATAAATAAAAACAGAATACGATGACTTGCAAATCCTTTTTAACCTATATTCAATTGAATACACTACAAAGCACTACTAGTCAACAAAAGACTGAGAAAGTTGAGGAATGCTCAAAAAACACCTGTTTGGAACATTCCACAGGTGAACAGGTTAATTGGAAACAGGTAGGTGTCATGATTGGGTATAAAGGGAGCTTCCCCAAAGGGCTCAGACGTTCATAAGTAGGGATGGGGTAATGTTCACTACTTTGGGAACAACTGCATGAGCAAATCGTCCAACATTTTAAGAACAACATTTCTCAACGTACAATTGCAAGGAATTTAGGGATTTCATTATCTACAGTCCATAATATCATAGATCCAGAGAATCTGGAGAAATCTCTGAAAGTATTGCAGAATGCCCATGACCTTCGATCCCTCAGATGGCACTGCATTAAAAACTGACATCATTCTGTAACGAATATTACCACATGGGCTCAGGAACACTTCAGAAAACCACTGCCAGTGAACACAGTTCGTCACTCCATCTACAAGTGCAACTTAAAACTCTACCATACAAAGCGAAAGCCATATATCAACAACATCCAGAAACGCCGCCGGCTTCTCTGGGCCCGAGCTCATCTTAGATGGACTGACGCAAAGTGGAAAAGTGTCCTGTGGTCTGACGAGTCCACATTTCAAGGTGTTTTTTAGAAATCATAGGTGCCGTGTTCTCCGGGCCAAAGAGGGAAAGGAGTCCGGATTGTTATCAGCGCAAACTTTAAAAGCCAACATCTCTGATGGTATGGGGGTGTGAAGGCACCATTAATGCTGAAAGGTACATACAAGTTTTGGAGCAACATATGCTGTCATCCAAGCAACGTCTTTTTCAGGGACATCCCTGCTTATTTCAGCAAGACAATGCCAAGCCACATTCTGCACGTGTTACAACAGCGTGGCTTCGTAGTAAAAGAGTGTGGGCACTAGGCTGGCCTGCCTGCAGTCCACATCTGTCTCCCATTGAAAATGTGTGGCACATTATGAAGCGCAAAATACGACAGCAGACTACAAACTGTTGAACAGCTGAAAGAATTCCACCTACAAAGCTTCAATAATTAGTGTCCTCGGGTCCCAAACTCTTACTGAGTGTTGATAAAAGGAAAGGTGATGTAACACAGTGGTAAACATGCCCCGATCCCTACTTTTTTGGAACGTGTTGCAAATGAGGGAATAGTTGCAAAAAAAACAATAAAGTTATCCGTTTGAATATTAAATATCTCGTCTTTGTAGTGTATTCAATTGAATATATGTTGAAAATGATTTTCATCGTATTCTATTTTTATTTATGTTTAACAAAATGTTAAATTGTGTTATTATGTTTTATATTGTGTGCTTTGTTTTGTATTTCCACCTGGAGTTGATATGTTTTTATATGCCACTATGTTCTGTATGTAAACAATGATATAAATGACTCCACCCCAACAGAGAAATCTTACCTCGTCACATTTTCTGTACAAATACTCGTAATTCCAACAATGTTTATTAAACCCTGGTGGACTGGACTGAAAACGAAGAAGTGTTCCATTCCTAGTAATACGAATTTTTGGAGGCATTATTTTCACTGTGAGAGAGAAATAGAGAGAGAGAGAAAGAGGAGAGAGTTATTTTTATATATGACCTTTGAAATAAGTCTGTAAGATTATAACAACTTTCAAATGATTGCAAATGTGTTAATGCAGACACAGCATTTAGGTTATGTACTCTATATACACATGAATGCCAATAAAATGATAACAACAGTTAACTTATATAAATAGAAAAAATAGACAAAGAGAGGGTTAAATAGAAAAACACCTACCAAAATTACTTATTTTCCGTATAAAGTTGCTCTGAATGGGCAAACCCTTGAGAGTTCCATTAACAATAAAGAAGGTGTCACCTTCTAAAAACTTTTCATCGTGTAGGTAGCAGCCTGTCCTTGTGGATCCAGTATCATTATAAGAGACACATGGCTTTAAGTTTGTTGGGTTAGTTCTATGAAAGAAAGAGTAAAAAGAAGTTTAAGTGGGCGTGTGATATGAAAGTAACTGGCATCAACTGCCAACAAAATGAAAATGTCTGACACAGGCAAAAATTCCCAACCAGGAAAAAGAGTTTAAAAGATATACAATAAGACAAGAAAAACGGGTCTGGAAAAAAAAGGAAGAGAGTATTAAAAGTAAAAAAAACAAATGCACATTAAATAACAAGAAGGAACAAGGAGGAAAGATCATTAATTTTTTCAAGCATTCTGACCCGTAGAAGAGCTGGAGATTAGAGGCATTGCTGATTATGGTCCAGGTACAGTTCATCTTCTTATCAGAGTAATAAACACAAGTGAAGTCTTTCACTACACCTGTAAAAGTGTTCAGAGTTAAATACAGGCTTGTGTGTTTTATAGTGTACAAGTGAAATTATACAGTACAAAGATGTCACTGACACAGAGCACTTCATAGCGCCCCGTGTGGAGCATTTTCTAAAATGAGTTAGTGCAAGTGGGTGAGTAACCAGCCAATTCTATGACAACCATGTAGTACATCTCAAACAACAAGGAATCAAAGCAGCTGTTAAATTAGCTCTGACTTGCCAAAGGCATCATGAACTCTACATCAACTGAAGATGTTCTATGGTGTCTGAAATAAACGTTAGCACGCAAAACCATTTGTAGACCGACTGTGTTCCAGTACATCTCACAGATGTTTGGGGAACTTTGGGGAATTTTGGGGCCTGGGAAAGACCACAACCACTTCATCGTATTCCAAAATCTTATGTAAACACAGCACAGTGTGGCAGGGCACATTATCTTGGTAAAAGTGATCATTGCCACTGGGGAACTCCAGGGAGTACAATATCTGCACTGGTGCTGAGACAGGTAGTAAGCATCCAAGGCCCATCACTGACAGCATATTATGAAGCAGCTGTTCATAATTCTTTATCCTTCTTTGCCTTGTGTAGCAGCAGTTCAACAAAGTTGGATCATTTCTTTTTGGGTCGATGCTGTATTAATATTAAGAACCTTTTGCCTCTTATTCATCCAGCAAACATTTTGCCCCACTACTAAAATGAGCCAGTGGAGTAAACGGAATTGACCGTCATGTTTGTAGAACCTCATTTGGTTTATTATGTGGAATAACACTATGCCTTTAAAGAATTATCCATTTAAGATGTCAAGATTAATGTCATTAGGCTATGCGCACAAAAACAGCAACAATTATGCACAAACTCCATTTCCAAAGATGGAGGGACATCATAAAACCAGAATGCAATGATGTGTAAATTTGGCAACATTTCAGTGAAATGATTGGGTTACAAAAAGAGCAGAAGTAAAATGGAAGAGAATTTCACCAGTCTGTGAGACAAATAGTGCAACAATTCAAGAATCGTGTTGCTCAACCTAAAGTGGGACCATATTTTATATCATTAAAAGATTTGTATAGAGTCCAGGGAAGTCTGTTTGCAATGAACAAGGCCCAAAACCAATGTTAGCTAGCAGTGGTCTTTGGGCCTTAAGGTTGCACCGAATTACAAAGAGTTTCTATAAGGCAAATCATGTCATGGGTTCAGAAACGTGTCTCAAAACCACTGTCTTTGAACACAGTTCACAGTATGCTGCATCCATCCATCCACAAATGCAAGTTAAAATTCACAAAAACAAAGCAGAAACTCCACTGCCTTCTCTGGACCCGAGCTCACTTAAAATGATCTGAGGCAACGTAGGAAAGCTCACAGTTCAAAAGACAACATCCACGATGGTTTGGGGTGGATTTGTGCATAAGGGTGACATAAGAAGGGAAAACATTTTACTTTCAAAACTATAGCAACTGATCTTCTCAGTTCCCAAATGTTCACAGTGTTGTTAAAAGAAGAGGTGATACAACACCAATACATGTTCAAAATGTCATGCATTCTGAATACTGTTCGTTATGCCTCAGATGTACAGCAGCAGGAAAAACTGATGTAGATTGTAATATTGGAAACAATTTTCTTAAAAATTATATTTAAAACATAAATAAATAATAATAATAAAAAATATGTGCATGGCCCTGTATATAAGCTTATATTTTGTATGTCACAAATAAATCAAAATGTTAGAGGAGGACAGGAAACATTTGGTTAGAAACATGCCTGTGCTAATGTAGCCAAGTTACATTTATATTTAGGCATTGCATTTAGTAAACAACCTTCGTTAAGATGACAATTAATGTGATACTAAATTCAAGAAGCAAACAACACAGCGGCAAACTAACAATACGCCACATTCAGCATATATGCACCTACAAATGTGTGGCATGCAGGAAGTGAGAATACATTTCCAGTGTTAGTTTTAGTAATTACCTTGAGGTCGAGAGAGGTCCTTTAGTAATGATTTGCTCTGAGTCTTGTTCCCGCATTTATCGGGAATTGTAGTTATGCTGACACACACTTCATTCACATCAGTGTACCACCAGTGATTGACATTTTTAACTCGCCATTTTTCCACCGCCGCTGCATTGGGAGGGCATTTCTTTTTTGAGAGATACAATAAAGTTGGGTTAAAAGAGATCTACAAATGAAACACAAATGCACTCAACTACATTTTCAACAAGCAAACAAAAATAAAAAAAATAGTTTTCAGTTAGCTTTAGCAAATTAATAAAGCTCATCCCATTACATACAGATCGTCTTGAAGCATTGTATATTTATTTATTAATTTCCATAAATTATCCTTTGTACATCACCAGTGGATTTGAACGAATTTAATATTAATTATTAATTAATTAATTAATTAATTAATTAATTAAGTGAAGATTATGATTATCAGCTTCAAATCAAAGGGAAAAACAAAATATTGCATTATGTGATCAGTACATTACAGACATTTTATAAAGTCCCTCAATTTTCACAGGCTCAAACGTAGGCAGTTGACTGATAAGCA
Source organism: Hoplias malabaricus (assembly GCF_029633855.1). Classification (NCBI taxonomy): domain Eukaryota; kingdom Metazoa; phylum Chordata; class Actinopteri; order Characiformes; family Erythrinidae; genus Hoplias; species Hoplias malabaricus. The sequence goes on along the minus strand of NC_089808.1, from coordinate 33,834,090 downwards.
GTTCCATGTCCAGGTGCAGCCTGTTTCACAAGAACCATAAAAGGTCTAGAGCTGATTACAGTCACTGAATTTGCATGAGGAAACTGTTCTTGAGAGTTCTCAATATGAGGCCCAAGTGCATGTGAGGGAAGGTCTCTTTAGGCCAAAATAAACAAACTATTGGAGAGATTGGAACTGGTGAGCTCAGCAACACCAAAAAGACTGGAAGACCATGGAAGACAAGTGGATTACAGAATTCTTAAGAAAAACCCTGATGATATATAGTCAAGGCAATAAAACAGAAGAAGACACAATGTATTATTGTCAGAGTCTGCAAACAAGAGATGTCTTCATGAATATAAACACAGAGGGTATTCCTCTATGAATGAATATCAGTATTTATTGGTTTTTATTGGTTCCCGGCTTCAGGAAGTATGCAAAATATTATTTATATTTTAAGTTTTGTTATTTGGTCCTAAACATTTTTGGGTGTAATTACTAAAAATGGTTAATTCAGTACGTGTGTTGCTTTGAATTAAACCTGAACGTGTACACTTATATCACACCTTGATGCCTTTGTTTAAATTATACATTAATACACTTCTATGCTACCCACAAATAATTTGGGTGGCATTTGTTTCCATGTCATAAATGTACTCTACCCCAGGGTAAAACTAGAGGCAGCAGACAAGTTTAGGCTGTTCAGCTATTTCTGTGGTAAGGAGGAATTTATGACTAGCTGATGTGCACACATGGTATTCTTCAAAATAACTTACAAATGTATCCATCTGCTTATCTGCAAACCCTTCCCTTTTATATTAGCTTTAATGACCTTAGAGGAAACGTAACAAATTACAAATCCATTTTATGTCAGCTATTAAAAGGTATCAAGAAACCTAAACTTTGTTTCAAAACACTAAATATTTACCTCTGAATAAAAATGTATCTCGTAGAGCACTGTACAATCTGCTTCTAAACCAGATGGTTTGTTCCAATTTGTTGTCACTGAGAAACGCTTGGTGCTCCATGATAGAGTCAGATTTTCTGGCTGAGGGAGTTCATCTGCAACAAAGTAAGAATATGTAACATAAAACAACATGCAGCCAGACAATTAAAAATACAATTTTCTTAAATCAGCAATTTTCTTAATAATAATCAGTGTGTCAGTAATTGTCTAGAGCAGTGGTTCTCACACTGTTGTACGCATACCACTGGTGGTACATAAAGCAGCAAGTAGTGGTACACCAAATGACCTTGAAAAATATACTCGTGTTACCCAACATTTTCTGGGAAGGGAACACAATCGCCCAGTTTTTTGAGAAATTCAGCAAAGGCATACATGGGAAACCTGGATTTCATTACAAAAAAGCAGAATGAAAAAAATAAAAACGAGCAGATACCAAGCATGAGAAATACTCTGGAACCCGGAAAGTCTAATTCCAGAGGCAAAAAGAAAGAGAAACAAAGCGAGAATTCTGTACACATGAAAACAATATAGAAGAAAATGCTCAGCTGAAGGAAAGCGCGGCCATTCTTTGCATCATTAGAATTGAATTAAATTGAAGCACAACAGATATTAAATTAATTTCTACTCATTTTTATTTCTTTCAAAACATTTATTTCCCATAAATTTGTTCTCATAAATGTATACTTGTGTTCAACACATTCACTTTTGGTTTAGTTATTTGTATCCCCTCTATAATTTTAAAGAATTATCTTTAATTTTGTTTAAAGCATTCAAATAAGAAAAGCAACAAATTCAAGCAAGATTTAGCCTTATGCCCCTGGAACAGAGGAAGAACCATACGCGCACATGTTTCTGTGGTAAGACTCGTAGGTGGTTCTAGGAGGTTTTGTTTTGATAATGGGTGGTACTTGAACTAAAATTTTTGAGAACCAATGATCTAGAGAGTTAAGGGATATGAAAAATTGGGCAAACAGCATTGTCTCCTTCCTCAGTCCATGGCTGAACAGACTTTGAGCATGGCACCTAAACCCATGATCCATGGGAATTGGGATTATTGCCCGCTAATGCTGCTTTTCATACAGACTTGTAACAGAGCTAAAATATTCCAGCACCCGGCACAGTCATTCATTTACCTTTAGCTGAATAAAAATAAAGCAGGGAAATGCCCTATGAGCAACTAGTCATCTCCATTTCCTCTATTCTATAGTTGGGTCACATAAGGCCAGTGCTGTGCCCTACCACAGAAAGGTCACCTCTGCCCCTTGAAATGTTTTCAGTCTATACTGGTTGTATTGTTTGGTTTTAAAGTAATTTAAAAAAATAAAAACAACAATTTCGTAATTATAAAAAGCAGGGTTATCACAATTCAGAAAAAGATATACAATATAGATAAAAACGACGGGTTTTTCCTGGGAAAGTGGTGACAAATCCAGGTTAACGTCACTGATTTCTAAGAACCAAAGAGAATAGGCACATTCCCATCCACCTCAGATTCCCGCCCATTTTCCGACAAAACCCCGCCTCCACGAGCACTGAGTTTACAGCTGAAGTTTTGTAATAACATGGGAGGGAAAAAAAGGTCCACAGACTCTGTTCCACGGAAAGATGTTGTCGTGAGCTTCCAACGACATATAGATAAGTTTAAAGTGAAAAACTAGATTAAAATCTTACCTGGCACAGCGTCCGTTAAAAAGACGAGAGAGAAACAGATTATAAAATGAAAGTCCCAGTATCCGAAAATCATCGTGGTTTTCTTGGAAAAGAAACCACACAACTAGTTTGATAGACTCGGGAAAGTTAGTTTTCCTGAAAAAAAAAAGCGCCTAGGTTTCTCTTTAACAACGTGTTTTAATACGCTTTGTCCATAATACCGTATCGGAGTCCGTTAAAAACAAAATGGGAACGCTGTCAGAAAGGGAACGAGCCACACATCTCAGACACTAGCTGCAAACTGAAAGCAGTCTGCCACAAAACTTTGGGCTTTTAACACGGGAGGGAGGGAGGAGGAACCGTTGAAGTTTTACAAAGCAATGACTTTCAGGAAATGTACACTCGGACTTTATTCACGAATAGTTAGCTGAAGCTTGCTGACGAAAGGCAAAGGAGTTCTGTAAAGCCTAGGTTTGGTGTTTTTTCTGGAAGGTATCATCTCAGAAGAAAATAGAGACTTTATATTTATTTGCAAATTCAATTTTCATCTTTCAAACTGCATGTTAACCAAATGTGTTCAGTTCACATATTATAAATGCTCATTTGGACAACACGCCACAAACAAACAAATAAATAAAACTAAATAAATAAAAGTACTGCAAATATATGACTGTGTTGACGGTGTCAAACTGACTATCACCAAAATGTCGCCCAAAACATCAAATCAAATCTGTACAAAGAAAAATATTCTGTGTTCCTATTTATGTTTGAATTGATTCATAGCAGTTATATTAAAACTAAATTAATTCTGAAAACCTAGAAGTTGTACATTTGACATTAAACTAGGAGTGGACACATCATGATTTTTAGAAATATAACCATATTCCTGTTATTGGAAATTGGAGTATTGGAAAAAAAATTGTTAATTGCAAATTAAAAAGAGTTTAATTTCCAGCCCCTGTGGTGCCTCTAACTTCAGATCTCAGGGAAAACAAATAGTCTCCCGGAGGAAACCCACGCAGACACAGGGAGAACACACCAACTCCTCACAGACAGTCACCCAGAGCGGGAATCGAACCCACAACATCCAGGTCCCTGGAGCTGTATGACTGCAACCAATCTGAAATTAGTTGCTTTAAATTAACTACAGGCCAGCCACATTACATATGTTTAACCTGGCTTTAAAACCTATCCAACCTGTATGTCTGATTTTCTTTGAAATTGCATTCTAGAGTTAAAGGTACTGTCTATAATGCAAATCCACGTGCACGTTTTGTAAAATTCAGCAAATGTTCCCTAACTATTCGCTAGCTCTCCTTTCTGTTTGTGCTCTGGAAAAGGTGAGGGGTTTGTGCGCATTCATGGCTCTGTTAATGGGAATTTAACAAAGTGGTTCAGACAAACCAAAAAGCAATACAGGAGGTCCTCGGGTTACGTCAGTCCCGAGTTGCGATGTTTCGTGGTTACGACACATCTCCCATTTACTGTATAAAGCCTTGTTTCGACTGAAGTGGTTTTGCGCCGTAAACGTCGTAACGCGAACTTCGTGTTTAGTGTGCGCGGCGGAAGAATACACGGTTACGCGGCTCGGGACCGAGGTGTTTTTTTTTATAATTACTGTGTTAGGATAGAAAAAGTGCTTACAGTATGTTATTTACGTACAGTATGTACGTATGTTCCGACTTACACCGAAAATCGGTTTACGACGCGACGTAGGAACGGATCAACGTCGTAAGTCGAGGACCCCCTGTACTCTAGTCCAGTGGTTCTCAAGCTGTGGTACGCCAGAAGACCTTGAAAAATGTACAGTAATTAATTAATAAGTGAAAGTGTAAAGTTTTCCTGTAAATTCCATACTGTTTCACGGGATCGCATTACAATTTGTTTATATTATAAAAATTTAACATGTGCTACGCATACAACGTAGTCCATTAGCTACGTCTGTAAGGGAAGGTAGCGAGGGGCGGCAGGACAGGTGTTCCCCGCGTTTTTCCACCGAGGGAGGGAACGGGATCCGACAATGTTTTGTGAAAAGAAAGCCCAATTTAAGTTCCCTGTGGGGTGGACAGGAGCAGTGGAGAGTTGAACTTCAGGAGGATGGTGCGGAGACCTCCAACCTCTGAAAGACATGAAAACATGCGGATTTTGCTCTATTCCTCCTCCTTTTACAGATACTAAAAATATATTACTTAAGGTGGAACAGATTCAAAATGCAAGGGACTACAGATAACTGCATAAAATTCCACACATAAAGAGTGCTACAAAAAAAGCTCAAGTCACAAACGAGTTTTAATGGTAAATCAAACAATGAATAAAAGCTGACGGGTCATTTCAGCGTCAACCTTGAACAAGCTATAGTCTTTCTACTCAAACATATCTTTCTATATTAAAGGTATAAAATTACAAACGCAAGCCAGCCGTGGCCTGGTGGTTAGGGAGCTAGGCTTGTAACCGGAAATATGTGGGTTCAATTCCCAGATCCAGCAAATCCTGAAGTGCCCTTCAGCAAGGCACCTAACAGACAGAGCAGCGTGTGTTTGACTTAGTGACTTTGGAGAAGTGCTGATCTAAGACGGCTGTAAAGCCAGTAGAATTAACCCTGAAGGAATTTGCTGTTGTGGACAATATTTGATGCTATAAATCAGTGGATTATTATTAGAGGGTCCTTCTGTCAAAGGGATTTAAGCTCTATTTTGAGTGAAAGCAGCGTAAAGTCGCAGCGACACAGATGTCTGTTTGTTGAAAAACAATAAACATTCACTTAACTGGGAAAAGTGAGACCATGCACTGGCTTCAGTTAAATTGCTTTTGCGCCAAAAGATGGAAAGAGCCAACAGAAAACTTGGCAAATATTTCTGGAAAAAAAAAAAAAACATTGAGAACCCATTCCACGGTCAACATAACGTCGCTGAGTGGTCACGATAGCTATCAATTAATAAACAAATACTTGCCTGTGAATTCTCTGAACAATGAACCACCTGAGCAATGATAAGCTAGATAATAAGCTATTGGAATAGATAAGGTAGTGTTTTAAGAAAAATATCATAGCAATTTCACTTCCTTGTCGTTTTAAGGTTTCTATAAAGTTATTAAGGGACTAACATCCAAAGTAAACACAAGAAACAAAAACTTTGGCAAAGATGTTTTTTCACACACTGGGGGTGGGAGAAGTTAAAGTTCAGCCAGCTCACCCTGAGTCAGCTACTTGACAGATGAATGACTATTATGGTATTATTTGAACTTTCTCAGAGACTTTCATTTTCTTGAAGGTTTTGTTTCTTGCAAAAATAAAATTGATCTCTGCCAATGTAATCCACCTTATCCTGGAACTAATTACAAACCAGGATGAGATGGAAGGCTAAATTACTAAGATTGTTATTGTTTCTTGCTGCCTTCAGTTCTCCAGAGGTTAGTTATGAAATGATAAGCATTCAAGAGGCTTTTGCTTACAGGACAAACTTCCAGCGTGACCTTTTGTTATTGACACAATTCCATCTCAAAAAAGTCAACTGATAAGTTGAAAATTCCCAAAAGTCAACAGAACACTGTGGTGATATCATGCCTGCTTATGTTTTAACTTAAATGCAGTATTTCCAACAGAGCTTGAAAGCAGAATAAGAGAAAATTTAGAAGTGTATTAATATACACTGTTGGATGACTGCCTAATGACCAAAGAAATACAACTCTATGAGTGTCTAGAAAAGTGTAATTATCATCAAAAACGTTCAGTCAATATTCAAATGACGTTGGACCCACTGAGTGTGATTCTTTGCATGCACACGTTAGGGAGGCAGTGTGTCACAAAGACACAGGTTTATGAAGTTAAACTACACAAAGGGTATAATTATTATAGTAACATTAATGTGTGTTTCTCTAGCTATAGCAGAGTGAAGTATAAAATTTTTTTCGAATTCTTAACTGTTGACATTACTTCAAGTTTGACCCTTTCGTGTTTATGTTACACAATTAGAAAATATTGGTCATTTTTGGGGAAACACTGTTCTCTGGTTTATTTATGTTCAGAAGCTACACATCTTTTAACGTGGAACATTGCTTGATGGGGAAACACATTAGACACATTACACATTAGACTGGTTTTGAGCAGGCAACCAGGAACATCCTCAGAATATTATATAAAAAGATTTTTTGATTAAAATCCTGAATGTCGTGTTTAATGTGCTGTTATGGAGTATTAAAGGAAAGTTCTATTAGCTAGAGGTAGACATAGAGAGATTAAGTAATATAGATGCATGGAATAAGTAGTGTTACATGCTTATTTTCAACTAAATTTTTATCTGAGCCAATAAATAGCAAATACTAAACATAGAAACAGCTTGATATGGCATATAAGTTGTCTTAAGGAACTGTATTTCTTTTAGGAAAAATACAATGCATGTTCTGCTGTATTGTTTACTAACCCTAATGCTTTATTGCTATAACGGGAGTCAGAATAATATAGTGTACCATCCTTGTTTAGACTTCAGTTAAATATTATATTTATTTATTTTTTTATAATCTAGTACCATAAGTCTTCACAGGAAAGTACCATAACAAATGTGAAGGCTAACAGTATTAGATTAGAATGCCAGAAATTTCTGATTGTAATTAAATTCACTGAAACTATACAGTGGCATTACACCAAATTATTTTTAGGAATGCATACCTCACCACACAGGTGACCCCTTTAATCACCAAGTTACCATCTTCGTGTACAAACACACTACAAAACACTCCTGGTATTTAAATAATGCATGTAAAATAAACACTAACTAATTAAAGTACAATGTCTCTCCCCGGGAAAATGATGGGAGTGTGCTGAGAGTCACTTTGCAAGACTCTTACTGTCCTTTTTTGCATGGGAATTATTCCCTTGAGCCACAGTAATAAAACAAAAATGTATAAACAAACATAAAACATACGGAGGACCAAAATGACAAGAATTAAAAATAAGCATATAAATACATGACTAAATAAAGAAATACATAAATATACAAGTACGTGTTTTAATACATAAATAAATTAACAAATATAATTTGTCATAAAAAGGCATATGTAAATAAATGTCTCAGATATATTTGTTTTCAAACATCAACTTTAAACTTTATCATTTATAAAAGTATGTGTTTGCTTATTTATTTATTTATCATCTCTCTCTCACACACACACACACATCATCATCATCATCATTTTCTTCTCCGCTTCTCCATTTCAGGGTCGCGGTACACACACACATGTACGGGGGAAAAATGTCTTAATTTTCAATGGAAGGGAAGTGAATGTATTGTAAATTTTATTCCAAGTAATTTTAGAGCATTTCTTTTGATCTAATCAACATGAAATGTCACAAAGTATGGAAAAAAATTATTATATATTAATAATTATAAAAACATTTTCCTGTATTTCTGTGTCTGTACTTTAGTTGGGTTTGGTGGTCCTAACTAAACTCTAGGGCAGGATGAGTCACCTTGGCAAACTGTATTATTAACAGAAAGGATACCTCACAATAGAGAACCGCAGAGACGAACAGCAGCACAGTGGCTGTACTGAATATGGCATTAAACAGGAATCTTTATGTTTATTTATATAACTGTATATTCATTCATTAGTTTTCTGTAAGCGCTTATCCAGTTCAGGGTCGCAGTTGGTCCAGAGCCTACCTGGAATGATTGGGTGCAAGGCAGGAACACACATTGGAGGGGGCGCTAGTCCTTTACAGGATTACACACCCACACACACTCACACACATTTACTAACACCTATGAACACTTTTGAGTCGCCAATCCACCTACCAATGTGTGTTTTTGGACTGTGGGAGGAAACCGGAGCACCCGGAGGAAACCCACGCGGACACAGGGAGAACACACCACACTCCTCCCAGACAGTCACCAGGAGGAAACCCACACAGACACAGGGAGAACACACCACACTCTTCACAGACATTCACCCGGTGTAAAGCCACGCAGACTCAGGGAGAACACACCACACTCCTCACAGACAGTCACCGGAAGGAAACCCACACAGACACAGGGAGAACACACCACACTCCTCACAGACAGTCACTGGGTGGAAACCCACACAGACACAGGGAGAACACACCACACTCCTCCCAGACAGTCACCGGGAGGAAACCCACACAGACACAGGGAGAACACACCACACTCCTCACAGACAGTCACCGGGGGGAAACCCACACAGACACAGAGAGAACACACCACACTCCTCACAGACAGTCACCGGGAGGAAACCCACGCAGACACAGAGAGAACACACCAACTCCTCATAGACAGTCACCCGGAGCAGGACTCGAACCCACAACCTCCAGATCCCTGGAACTGTGTGACTGCGACACCTGTGCCCCCCTAAGTGTATATTATAAAATTATATTTATTTATATATAGTTTTTGATCTTCTACACAAAGCATTTTTATTGATTAATAACTTTATATGATGAAATGATCATGTTATCTGAAATAGCTATAAAAATGAAAAAACACATAGAATAACACAACATATTGGAAGCAATTCACCATTTGAATGAAAATGAATAGGAAGTAATGCCAATTCATAGATTAAGTCAAATAAGTAAATGAAACAAAAGCAGAAAGATGTTGTCAAGCCTTGTTAAGAAACATGGAGTTTTGTCACAACCAAAAATAAATGTGCAATTTTAGCTGACATGGCATTTCAGCATATCAGTTATATGATTTGATGTAGTTTTCTAGGGAAAATAGAGATTAAAATGTTAAAAGTCCACAATTTAGCCTTTATTTTATAACACTGCAAAAAAAAATTGATGACACAGAATAGAACCGTTACATTTTTATATCTCTGTCACAAAACTGAAATATATACGAAACCCTATTGCTAAACACCCTTAGTCATCATAGACTTTCACAACAGGATGACTCTCTTGCGCAACGATTGTACATGCTGTTGTGAAAAATTCAGATGAATGTATTACCAGTTGCATCTGGACATGTAAATGTCTAAAGTTTCTGGGTGCAGTCTTATAATAAATTATAGTATTTAGTTACATTTTTATTATTAAATTCCAGAATCTCCAAATTACTTTAGTGAATACATTTCTTTAGTATAGTGTTTGTCAAGTAGTGCTTTGTTCCATAAGATTTAGAGGTAAACTGATGCAGAAGTTGAAACATGCTGACTGGATACCTTCTGCACTGTTTAAACAAAGAAAACCTCTTTAAAACTGAATAGTGTTTAGTTTAGATCATTTTTTAGAGTCAAACACAGATGTAACGAAAGATAAGTCCAATTTATTTTATTGCCAGGATTTCTTTATTTATGTATTCACTTATACTACAAATAGCCAACTAAGCCTAAACATCTCAAAACTAAACACACCTAATTGTAGCTATAAATTACAAATCATACAACTGACCTCTCATGTTTAAAACACCCTATACGTAAGAGTTAAATTTATACAGCCAAAATCTCAGATTAAGATCAAATAAAAAAAGGAATTCTTATTGGTCCCATATCTCCTTGACCATGAGACATTTTTCTAACATATCTGATGATTCAGACTTTTTCCCTTTAGTCACACTAGCTTGACATGTTACACATACACAGCATGGCCATGCACTCTCTTACTCAGTGTTTTCTCTGAAATCAGAGTATTCATAGGACTTTTGTCCCCCGAGTTTGCAGAAGTAGCAGCTTCCACTCTTCTGGGAAGCCTTTAGACAATATGTTGACATATTGCGGTGAGAATTTGAATGTCAATGTGAGAATATATTCAGCCATATAAACATTAGAGAGTTCAGAATAGTTCTAGATCCCAAGTGCCACTCCAGTCTCTTCCAGAATACTGAATGGAATGCCCTCGCTCCTGAGGTTCCACATGACTCAGAACCAATCATCAGTGTATTTTCTGATCTTTATCACAACTGACACTGTCGGCTCTGAATCCTAATGCCAGCTTTGACCAACACTGATCAATAAAGCATTATATAACATGCAAACTAAGGGCTGACAACTGCTCAAACCATGCACATTTTCACTAATCGTTATAGTTATGACAAGCTTGTGGGTTATCATCCAGTATGAGTAATTAAAATATGTTTTATATAATCGTAACTGTGACCATTTAATTACATTAATTTAAACGACGTCTGTCTATGCTTGTCCGCCATGTGCAGTTTTTTCTGTCTTTATGCAATAATAGTGGATATGAATTATCCGGTATGTGGATGAGTGTCCCCTATATCAGGATGTGCAGTATGTGTCTGTGATGGTTTTAAACTTCAGACATTAGTTCTAGACAAAGAAAATGTATCTTGTATCTGTGGGAATAGACACCGTGTTTGTGAAACATGACTATGGTTAACCCCAAAGATGTTTTCTTTGTGCATTTCTGTGTGAGCATTGTGTCTGTTTAGTGATAACCTTACTGTGCTGAGCATTAGTATTGATGTGTTGGCAGTTTTGGCTTACTTTTGTTTGACACGTTTAAGATACTGTACTGGGGCGGCACGGTGGCGCAGCAGGTAGTGTTGCAGTCACACAGCTCCGGGAGGTTGTGGGTTCGATTCCCACCCCGGGTGGGACACTGTCTGTGAGGAGTGTGGTGTGTTTTCCCTGTGTCCGCGTGGGTTTCCTCCGGGTGCTCTGGTTTCCTCCCACAGTCCAAAAACACACGTTGGTAGGATTGAATGTGAATGTGTCTGTGTTGCCCTGTGAAGGACTGGCGCCCCCTCCAGGGTGTTGCGCCCAATGATTCCAGGTAGGCTCTGGACCCACTGCAAACTGGATAAGCGGTTACAGATAATGAATGAAAAGATACTGTACTTTAAGACTCTCAAGGAACTGCATTCCTATGGATGGCCTGTGTGAAATAGTAAAGCTTTAAGGAGGTATCTTTCTCTGACTGTACTACTACATGTGGCACAAAGTTCCTGATTCCTCTCCAACACCATAGTCACTGAACTGTGAAGATGTAAATTTAAAACAGCTTGAGGTGTTAACAAAATGTCAGCTAAACTGAGAAAATTGTGCTACCGATTATTGCACTTCAGTATAACCAGTTAGACAGAGTTTTACCTCTAAATGAACTCAAGTGTGTAAAGCATTCAAACTATGTGCAGACATGACTTTGACCTAAATGGATTGATAACAGCTTCACTCCCAGTGGTAAGCATTGATTTCTTTGCCCACAAAGTGGGTTCTCCTTCAAAGTGCAGTAAGCACTTACTCAGATCTCATCATCAGCTAGATGTTATCATGGAGTTTAGATGTTCCAGACCTGAAGCAGTATGACCAGTGACTGACCAATGAATAACTACATAGGCATGGGCATAGCAGAATGAAACATCTTAAACCTCTGTCCATGAACCACATTATTTTTCTTCCAAAACCAAGACTTGAATAAGCCAAGTTTTTCCAATATTTTTATATTCATATATCTACATGCTGGTCAGTATGGGCTAGGCCTTCCCTTCCTCTGTGGTCAAATTAAAACTCAGTAAAGAAGCATTAGCTTCAATTCCCTGTCTCAGTTCATCTGAAATTGAAAGAAGGAAAGGAAGCAACACTGAAATGTGCATTAAATAGTGCCCTGTTTATGTCATTTAGATAATTAGGCTCTACTCATCTCTGCCTATAGTCTATATGGCATGCAGAATCTGATCTTCTTATACAAGTACACTGTGCGCAACCACAGCCTCTTTTGCTTCAAATAAAATCAATATCCACTGTACTAATTCTATACTTTAATATATGTATTTATTACACTCTATAACTCCCCAACAGAACTTCTACCACAAATTACAAATTAAGAAATTAACTTAATGTTGCTCATAACTAGACAGTGATACAAAATCAGTTGGTTTTCCTTTTGATTTTACCAAGTGTAAACCATAAGGAATTGATTCAATGTGTTTTGTGCTATTTATATAATAAAAGCAGGCATTCTGGGAGCTGTACTCTTTATCATTCAACCATAGATGGCAGTGTAGGGCTTTTGCATGCTTACGTTTGAAGGCCAACTGGACAGATCCCGTATTGTAACAAACTCTGTATGTCCAAATGGCTCATGAATGAATTCAGCTACTTTAAGGTGCACCCAGTGTGGACAGACAGTGCGAGAACAATGTCTGTGGAGTCCATATAAAATCATGGAGCAAAATGGCACACAGTGGAGCAGCTGCACACAGTTTACTAGTGTTAATGTGGCAAACACTACCAAATGCATTTACAAAAATGACAGAAATGCCTTCTTCTAATGTCTAAGCATTTAAAAAAACATTAATTTAATAGGAAACAAATTAGTACTGTCCACTGACTTTGTTCCGCACGGACCTGTAACAACAAAATGCAACTTGATTAAAAACAACAAAATGTTCAGGGTCGCGGTGGGTCCAGAGCCTACCTGGAATCATTGGGCGCAAGGCAGGAATACACCTTGGAGGGGGCGCCAGTCCTTCACAGGGCAACACACACTCACACATTCACTCACCCACTCACACCTACGGACACTTTTGAGTCGCCAATCCACCTACCAACGTGTGTTTTTGGACCTTGGGAGAAAACCGGAGCACCCGGAGGAAACCCACACAGACACAGGGAGAACACAGCACACTCCTCACAGACAGTCACCCGGAGCGGGAATCGAACCCACAACCTACCTGCTGCGCCACCGTGCCGCCCTTAGTGTAAGATTGTGAATTTCAAATAACCACAATATAAGGAATCCCCTAGATTCAGGAATCAGACCAGAAAGTTTATAAAATATCAAAAAAAAAGCAAACGAAGAAAACTGTTCTGAGTGAAAATTTATTTTAATGCATTTAAATTGGTAGCTTTTATTTTCATTTTATATATTTGTTTCTAATGTTTGAGTGTGTCGCTCTGTGAAAGATTAGCACCCCCTCCAGGTTGTGTTCCAGCACAGTGGACCTACTATGGACTGGATAAGTGGTTACAGACAATGAATGAGTATTGGTTTCTAATGTATGGGAACTTGATATGCAAGGATTTACATTAATTTATGCTTTCTAAAGAGTTATACTTTTACAGCAGATTGTCTTGCACACCTCCACAAATGGCATTTATACTTAACACAACCTTCTTAAGTGAGATTTTGGCCATTTGCCTATCTCTGTGATCACTTACAGAGGGATAAATTGCAGCGGGAAATTTCCAGTGAAAGTTGAACATGCAACAAGTAAACTGATCTGTGAGAACTGAAACTCGGAGCCATGTTCAATCCAAAAAAAACAAAAACATACGAATATACGATGAGTAATATTTTGTGGGCCCCCTCCAGGGTGTATTCCCGCCTTGTGCCCAATGATTCCAGGTAGGCTCTGGACCCACCGCGACCCTGAACTGGATAAGCGCTTACAGATAATGAATGAATGAATGAATAATATTTTGTGGTTTTCAAAGCCAGCAATTCCTGTTAGAGACAGGGTTTTGCAACATCACCGGCTGCATTTTGTAGGGGAGTCCCGACAGTGGAAAAGCGACAAGCGACAAGTGCCGAGCTGAGCCGTGTAGAGTCGTGCAGAGCCGAACCCATGCAGTGGAAAAGCCCCATAAATAGGCAACGCCTACATAGATAGCTGTTTAGGTAGGCAGCATTTTAATGGACATCCGTCCTCATGAGCCAGATTTGTGGGATGCTTTTTTACAGAATGTTTGTTTGTATCAATAATTAACACAGGAACCGCATTATTATTATTACTTATTAGTCCAACACAGAAGATACATCTGTCTTGTGTAATGTCTCTCTCAGCTCCCTCTAATGAGTAAAGTCTGTCCGGTATTAACTCTTGTACAGCTGATATTATCTTTCCTCTCTCTCTCTCTCTCTCTCCCTCCCTCTCTCTCTCTCTGCCAATGTACGCATGTCCATACCAGGAAAACCAAACCAGATACTGAGCCAAAATGGCAGCAGCACTGATGGTTATGGTCTCAAAACTGGAGATTGTGGAATACAAAATACAACACAAGAGACTCACTAAACCCTGGGCTAAAAAGCCCTTGCAGACACTCTGCAGCCTCAGGCATCTCAACAAATACAACCATAGCCAGCACTCAGCTGTACATTAATGAAGCATGTAAACAGTTTAATTTAATGTTATTGAAGGCTATGGGGGCATATACAGCTTTGTTATTTTAATTAGCCTAAGCCCAGCATTTATGCTGATAACTCATTAATTTGTTCATTCATTCATTCATGGAGCCTACCCGGAATCACTGGGCGCAAGGCAGGAACACACACTGGAGGGGGCGCCAGTCCTTTACAGGGCGATTCATTTGTTCAGTTGATGTTACATCTAATAATATTCAGGGCCCACTGGTTTACATAGATCCCACTTAGACTGATTGACAGTCTGCTGTAGCTTCCCATTGAGGCCCACTGGGCTGAACAGCAGTAGAAACAGTTAACCCAGTTTCATTAATTAATCAGAGTACCCTTTTCTCACAGCCACCAATCACAGAGATGCCTGACCCCTGTCCCAATTTCCCAGTTATATTACTGTAATTGTCCCTAATTATGAGCTCGCACAATTCTTCATCAAAAGTATGCTCATCGTGTCCACCATGCAACATGCAAACTTCAGCAAAACGTGACGTATACTGGGTTACTGATTCAGTTTTTTCCTGATGACACTCCACTAATTTTGGCAGAAACAGACAGCAGAACTCATGGCTTCTTTTAAAACCACTAACATGCTCTCGCATTGCACCCTTTGACAGCCTTCATAAACTGAAGCTTATCTACATGTCTCACAGAGTATGACTCTAATTTGTCTATCTCATCTAGCATCTGTGAACACACAGCCAAAACCTCTAATGGATGCAGAGAGTACAGTTTCATCTTACTTGACATTTGTGTCATAAAAGGACCCAATCCCATAATGTTAGGATAGCTAAACCCTTTAGAGAGATGATCAATTTGCTCTGGAAATTTAAAATTTAAAAGCGGCTTTTAACTGTATATAGCGGTGTTTAACTTCTTGCCTCCCTTGGTTTTCACCTGCTTAATGACCCACTGGACTGTTCAGTGTCTCTCTTAAAAGCATCCAAGGATGGATTTGGCTGGTGGTTTGTAGCTATCGTGTTGTTATTTGTCAGTCCCCTTTCTCCTTCTCTAGCAACTCAACTTTTGCTTCAAGAAGAACAAGTGATTTCTAACTGTGTTCACAGGTTTTCTGAGCATTCGTGGCAGCACAATTATGATGGGATCATTCTTCTTTTAACTGTTCAATTTTAGAATGATGTTCTGTCATTAGCAAATAATTCCACTTCCTGAAAACCTGTACGTAGCCTTCAATTCCTTTCTTCTTTATACATTTTGCTAGAACTGTGACTCACCGTTCCAGACTCCGTTCTGAATCTTCTGAGATGTTAAATCTTTTACACAATTTAGCTTTTTATTTTTTAGACAAAATCTGTGTAGCATCTAAATGTCTTTCAAATGCACCCCTGTCTGTATCCTGTGGAGATGCGCATTCTGTATTAATGTTAGTTGAGGCATCAGTCAATCTATTGATTGCTATTTTACAGTAATGAGTAGATCCAATCCAACCCTGAGCCAGGAAGCCATCTTGAATCTGATCTAAGAACTGGTGGAAATAGGACACACCTAAATCCAAAGCAAACGCTGTTGCTTTTGTAAAGACCAGAAAGTATAACTAAACTTCCTGCGCCTTCCTAAGATAAAGATGGGAAACAAATCCAATTCCGAGAAGAGAAATGCCGTCTGTTCCCCAAAACCAGAAAAAACTGATTCTCAGTAGGGTGTCCTCAGCATGTCCTACTGGATCCTTCCTACCCACATATAAGATAAGACAACTCTCCTACACTGGCTGTGTGTGCTGTGCTTGAGATTTCTTTCGCTCCCCCTTGTTGTATGAGGCGATGGTTCATCTTCTTTACAGCACCAGGGTCAGCTACCGGCAGACTGTCAGAAAAACAGAATTCTTGGTCGACAACTGAAAGAGTTCACAATGTCGGACAGCGGGATCCCACCTTCGTGGTCAAAAATTGTTGTCTGTGTTCATCGCTGGAAGTTGTTGATTCTTGAGAATAGGAGAGGAGACTGAAATGTTGTTTATTGGGTGCACACAATCTGTACAGAGAGAGTCTAAATATCTCTCCGTACAAAACCCTTTTAAGAATAACACAGTGAGGCAGTAAGAAGATAACAGTTAAACATCGGCCCAAGGACCACTTCAAAACACCTTAAGGTAAAGTTACGAGCCACTATTATGAGTCCATTTAAATATAAATGTGAAAGCTGCTATAACTTAAGAGATTTTACAAGCTGTGCGTTTGTGCTGGATTTGAATGAGCATGGCGATTGACATGGCTCTGGCCAATCAGCGTTCTGCAGGGCTTATATCAGAGGCGATTGCTCTAAGACTGCAAGGGAAGCTCAGCTTCCCCTAAAATGTCAAAAAATAAGTGATCAAATATATACTGTTGTGTGTACATGTCATTGAATAAATATGCACTACAACGCGCTCAACTTTTGTTCAGAATCAGCTTCTTATCACTGGTAAAGACGCGGCTTTCCTCTCAATCATTCCCGCAGCTTCACAGTGATTTAAACAGTGAGGACGCTGAGCGTCCACAGAGTTCAATAGCGAAGCAGCGAAGTGCAGCGAAACGAGACGAGTCATTGGATAAATGCTGGGCTTTGTCCCGCCCATCGGACGCTCAGCGTCTCTGGGGGTCTATGGGGCAGTGGGCTGGCCTCGGCTGGCCCGGACGCTCAGCTTCTGCATGATGATTGGATGATCTGTCTGAGGCTGAATCCCTTTTTGATTGACAGCGAAATGAGCGAATCAGCGATCCTTTGGTGTAAAGATCCATGGGAGCATTAAATTTTCATTCTGTTCTGAGTTGAACCAGAGACGTTCTTAAACCTCTTAGCGGCATTTTCTTTGTTAAAAATGACTAGCGACAAATCGAGCTTCTATTTCTGGTGGGTTTTTGTAGCTGCTTGTGTTTGGAGACTGACTTCTATCACTCTTTCTGACTTCTATCGCAGTTTCTGTCCAGCGGGTGCTGCTGAGCCCCTCCACCGTCACAAAGCACTCACAGGCGGACACACTTCACATGGGCCAAGGCCGTTTAAGCAGCCTAGCTCTGCTGGCCATTGAGAGGACACTAGTCAATTCCCTGGAAAAGACGCGTTGTTGGTACGACAGGGTCACAGATTATTTTCTTGAAAAGGAATGGAGGGTAGAATTTACGTATAAATAAACCGACACATTTTATGATGTAGGCCAAAATTGAGCTTCCCCTCCTTGAAAGACCAGCATCCGCCACTGGTTTACACGTCAATTTTTAGTACCTACTCGGCAAGGTACTAAACAAACTTTCCTTGTTTCCAGGGCCAAGTCCCAGATTTGGCCAGTGGAAAAGCAAAAGAGCCGTGCTCAATCTTGTAGAGCCATATAGGGTCCATGCAGTGGAAAGGTGACATTACAGAGTTCATGTGAAAGTGTAAGAAAGTTTAAGAAATAATTATTTACACCACACTAGACAAGGGCCAAGCTGCTGTCCACCTGCTTAGTAGAGGACATGCTTGTGAACGTTGGAAAGTGATTAATTTCATATTAATTCTATAATTTATTCTGATTCTCTCTGTTTTAGGTCACTGTGAACTCTTTCAGGATTGTTTGTCTCTTCTCTGCCTGTGTATCATCGCCTTGATTGTTTATGGAACAATTGACGTTGATAACATTCTCTATAATATGTGTGTGCTCCGGTGGGAGAGACGTGACCAAGACATCTCTGTAAACTTTTCCATCTCTACTTTAAAATAAAACAATCATACTCTCTTCACACACGCGGGACTCTGTCTAATTCATTCTCAACAACCTCAACCAACAATTAGCCGAGCCAGAGCCAGGAGCCTTTATGTCAAGAATCAAGACTCATCTTCTGAAAATGTCCTAAGTCAAGTTTGAGCTGCAAGCTGTGACGACTTCAACACCTGCTCTGCTGTGTGAGACGAAGGGCCCATAAACAGAAACATGCTCCTAAATAACACATACTACTACAACTAATTACGAAATGAACACAAAAATACTCCTAATACACACGATGGTATTTCATACTGTTAGAATGTTTTCTTTCTTGTCATCCTTGCAGAGAAATCTAGGGCTGAATCAGTCTTAATTTTGCCTGATGTATCAGATTTAGCTCCTCAATCCAAAACTTGACTGTTCATCTTTTCCCTAAAGATTATCTAGCAATTTGGATATCCATTTTGCATTAGTTTCAGTGCTGATTTTCGAAAAGTTATGAAAGTAAAATGGAAATAAGTCATGGGAATATAGTTCTGAGGATTTAAACATCAGTAAAAGAGATACTGTGTATGATGCAATATATGAATTGCAGCCTATTTTAATTTCCAATATGTAATTTAGTCTCTTTAGACTCTTTTGGTCTATTTTATTTAATTTTTTCACTTTAAACAGTAAATTTGAAAATGAACAAGCGATTGAGACAGGTTCAAATAAATTCACAAAATGTATTTTCTTTGTTTTCTAAAGAAATTTGTCGCATTATTTGCTTTGAAATGATAACTCCTGGACTTCTACATAAGACTTATAAGGTGACTGCTTACAAAAAGTATATTACAGATTGCTTCTTTACCAGTGTGTGTCATCAGAGATAAAGGAAAATATAAAGATAAAGGCCTGTGATCCCACCCACTGTCCAATCACAATGAAGTTTGTACACCTGGGTTGCCAGGTATGGCACACTATACCAGACACAAACAAAGCGTGCTGCAGCCATGAAAGTCAGAAAGGGAGCAAAAATAATGTTAGAGTCCATTCATTCATTATCTGTAACCGCTTATCCAATTAAGGGGCGCGGGGGGTCCAGAGCCTACCTGAAATCATCGGGCGCAAGGCGGGAATACACCCTGGAGGGGGCGCCAGTCCTTCACAGGGCAACACAGACACACACACATTCACACCTACGGACACTTTCAAGTCGCCAATTCACCTGCAACGTGTGTTTTTGGACTGTGGGAGGAAACCGGAGCACCCGGAGGAAACCCACGCAGACACAGGGAGAACACACCAACTCCTCACAGACAGTCACCCGGAGCGGGAATTGAACCCACAACCTCCAGGACCCTGGAGCTGTGTGACTGCGACACTACCTGCTGCGCCACCGTGCCGCCCATGTTAGAGTCCCTTGTACTTTAAAAAAAAAATAAAAAGTCTCATGATCCTCCTAAAAATCTCCATGGTCACAGACAGAGTAAAATGAGAGGGAATATTGGTAATGTATTTGAAAAATTGAGAGAGAGCTTAGAACCCAGCAAGACTACAAGACTTGCAGAGTTGGCAGATCAACATTAGGTGTCAGTCAGTCAGTCAGTCAGCGCAAATGCCTCTTCTAGGCTGGCCTGGCAGGCAGTCCGGCAAAAATATACTTGTTGATGTGAGAGTTCAGTAACTAAAAGTATATTAATTTAAAATAAATGTTATAGCAATGAGTTAAAAGTATCTTATTATAAAATATAGGACACAAAATATACTCTTAGTATTTTTTACATAATTCAAATGTACTTTAATTGTTCTTATGTGCTTCCTTTTCACAAGGATTACCTGGACCGCCATAAACTCCAAAGAAGATGAAAGAGAAGCATGTTCTGACAGAAACGTCCCAGTGTCTGCAAATTATGAGATGTGGAAACGCACCTAATACAAAACCAGTTGGTGGATTGGAAAATATTTATTTTTCTTATGAAAATCCTATGTTATGCCTGAAAAAGCCTTTAAAAATGCAATGTCTCTAATAACCATATCAAAGCCAGTCCAAAACTAAATGCAGTCAGAAAGAGAGTGATCCATACATCTCAGACACTAAATGTAAACTGTAAGTCTTCCATAGAATTCTGGGCTTGTTACTCAGAAGGGAAGGGTGAACTATGACAAAGCTGTCATACACAGACATTATTCATGATTAGTTTGTAAACTGAAGACTGACAAGTCTGTAAGGCTTGCTGACAAATTGCAAAGTTGTTTTAAGTTCTGGAATATCTAAAGTTGCTGTGTTTTTCTTTTTTCTGGAAGGTAAATTTAGAGCACTAGGTTGTGCATCAAGAATTCCAAATTGATTGCTAACATAAAGTGGTGACCTGTGACTCTAATTTGTTGTTTATGTGGCCCTCATGTAAAAACAGGAGCAGTCTGCTCATGTGGAATCATCCCACTGGTGATGACAATGAGGATGTAGACCAGACAAGAGTCAGAATGTTTTTTGCTATTGTGAAACACTTGGTAGACAGCACAAAGCGTCAAAATCAGTTTCTAACAGAAACCTGCGCCAGAAGCAAGACATTCGCCAAAATGCTCTTGTCAGATGTCTATGACATTTATAAATCTTTAAAGTGTACTATTTAGGGAGTATGTCACTGGGACAGCAGTTTACATGAGTTTACATTAATCCCTGATGTCCACATCATGTCTGAGTTGATCTCTTGCCATGAATTAGCTGCTGTCTGCAGTGTGGAGGAATTCATGTTTCTATAGTTCTATGCTTCAACTTAAACTTTGTCCATCTGACTACTGACCAGTAGAGGTGGGCGATACCAGGAGTTTTGGTATCGATCCGATACCAAGTAAATACAGGGCAAGTATCGCCGATATTGATACCGATACCGATACCGCTAATCTTCACCACGTGCAGGTGCCGAAGCAAGTTGGGGGGGGTTGTGTGCACGCGCTCACGCGGGGATATTTCGAGTATGCAAGATTTAAACCTGCATTCCTCTCTCTACATGAACAGTTATTTACTGGTCTCCGGCCTGTATGTCCTTCCCACTTGGCGGTCAAGCCATCCAATCAGAAATTACCTTTGTCATTTCTGATTGGCTGAAACTGAGGCACATTGTAATGGCTGTAAGTGTTGCGCGTAGGACAGGAGAGCAAGAAGTGTAGGTTGTAATGTGCGTTCAAGAAACGTCCTTTGCTCGCTTAAAATATCCATGAGCGCTCAGAAACCTTCCTGCTCGTTCAAAATATCCGCGTGTGCAGAATGGTGGCCCCAAAATAACGACATACACCCACAGATTTTAGCGGGAGAGCAGTGGGAGAGAAAAAAAAGCTGGAGTATCGATCTTTTTCCACGAGTATTGATAAATACCAATACCAGCGTTGGTGTCGATATTATCGATATTTGGATCGATCTGCCCACCTCTACTGACCAGTCACAGTTGTTACGTTCTGGGTCAACGCAATGCTTAGTTACATATCTGGAGAGGTGTACATCTGGCTACGCCATAGGCTATGGCACAGGGTTTGCGTCGATGCTTTGCCTACAGCATAGGTTTGACGCAGAAGTATAAATTGGGTTTTAGTGTTCCAGTGAATGTGTGTAAGTGTCTTATCACAGGTAAACAGAGTTTTGTTTACATTACCATGGCAACTGTAACCTGAAAGCAATAGCCTTGACACAAAGAATCTGCACTTTTCTTAGCATTTACCTTTGAAATCCTGTTGTGATTTCAGAGATATTTAGGGCTTACTAAAGTTTGGATCTCTTTAACCACATCAACGGATGACCTATTTCAGGACATTACTCAGGGATGTTGATTTTCATATCCAGACAGGCAGGTACAGTCATGCTGCATAGGGTTCTCCAGGAAATTTTTGGGAGCGGCAGGTGATTTAGTTAACACTTAATAAGTTAGCCTGCATTTTAATGTTTTCTTACACCACATGTACTGTGTACCTTCCCCCCCATTTTAAAGTGTACTTATCAGGACTTGCAATGTGACATCTCGTTATTTAGGGTGTACTTTTTAGCTTTGCTGACCCGGGACTTGTAGTACATCATCCCATAAATAATGGAGCTACTTACATTTATGAATCTATATACAGGGGGTCCTCGACTTACGACGTTGATCCGTTCCTGCGTCGCGTCGTAAACCGATTTTACACAGTAAATATCAAAAAGCCGTGTAACCGTGTATTCTTCCGCCGCGCACACCACACACGATGTTCGGTTTACGACGTTTATGACGCAAAACCACTTAAGTCGAAACAAGGCTTTATACAGTAAATGGGAGATGTGTCGTAACCACGAAACATCGCAACTCGGGACTGACGTAACCCGAGGACCTCCTGTATATAAAATAATTAAATGTATTTTTGTATATGTATGTATGTATTCTTAAATGTGAATTAAGTGCTTAAATGTATTTACAGCAAAAGAAAATGAGAACAAGAGAGTAACAATTAGGGACGTAGAGTGTAACTTCCGGATATTTACTCAAAATACGCTAATGCAATTTGCCAGAATTTATGGTGCAGCTTTTTAGAATATATATAAAATACCTTTGTTCATGGCAGTTGTGAGTAATTTTTGCATGTGAATTCAGCAAGCAAGCTTCACTTACACTCCAGGCATTTATAACACGTTTAAATAAATAAATAAACAAACAAACAAACATAGCACAAAAAGTAAGGAAACTTGTGTTGGTAGATTATTTCTTTGTTGTAACAATCCTCTTTGGCATTAGATCTAATACCATTGGAAAGCCTGTTCATTTCCTTTTTAAATGGTGCCACATTTGTAAGGAACATGCATTTGAGGGATGAGCAGTAGAGCTGAGTATGTGGGTTGCACCACTTTAAGGATTCTTATGGATGGCCTGTGTGAAACAGTAAAGCTTTAAGGAGGTGTCTTTCTCTGACTGTAATTCTACATGTGGCACAAAGTTCCTGATTCCTCTCCAACACCATATTCCACATGAACTGTGAAGATGTAAATTTAAAACAGCTTGAGGTGTTAACAAAATGTCAGCTAAGCTGAGAAAATTGTGCTACCGATTATTGCACTTCAGTATAACCAGTTAGACAGAGTTTTACCTCTAAATGAACTCAAGTGTGTAAAGCATTCAAACTATGTGCAGACATGACTTTGACCTAAATGGATTGATAACAGCTTCACTCCCAGTGGTAAGCATTGATTTCTTTGCCCACAAAGTGGGTTCTCCTTCGAAGTGCAGTAAGCACTTACTCAGATCTCATCATCAGCTAGATGTTATCATGGAGTTTAGATGTTCCAGACCTGATCAGAAGCAGTATGACCAGTGATTGACCAATGAATATAGTAAATATAGGCATGGGCATTGCAGAAACATCTTAAACCTCTGTCCATGGACAAATTTTAAGTAAAACACAAGACCCTCAAACTCGATTTATTTATTTATTTCTCTCTCTCTCTCTATGTAAATATATATGGATGCTGGTCCGTATGGGCTTGGCCTTCCCTTCCTCTGTGGTCAAATTGAATCTCAGTAAAAACCATTAGCCTCAAATCCCTCTCTCAATTCAGCTGCAACTGAAAGATGGGAAGGAAACAACACTACAATGGGCATTAAACAGCGCTTTGTTGATGTCATTTAGATAATTAGGCTCTACTTGTCTCAGACTGTAGTGTACATGGCAGAATCTGATCTTCCTATACAAGCACACTGCAAACCGACAATCTGTTCTTCAATTCTCTGTTCTAGAAATGCCAAATTATTTTTGCCTGTTAATTAGGAAGGCAGAACCTTGGCTATGACAGATAACAGCACTTGTGTACTATTTTTATGTGTTGTACTACAGCAGAGTATTAATTAGACTTGGTAAATACCCAATAATTATACTACCACAAATTGTAAAGTTAGCTTTAGTTACCTACTGCTAGCTATAGGCAGTCCACACACAAGTTGGTCTCCCCTGTTGGCCATATTAACCACAGTAGGGTTTGATTCAATGTGCTTTGATTAAATTATAGACTTAAATACTCACCTAAATGCTATTTCTGTAGTAAAAGCATACATTATTAACGTAAGAGGGAAGAAGTCATAGCTTTGAGCGATGTCTGTTGTACTGTTTATCATTCAACTATAGATGGCAGTGTAGGGCTTCTACATGCCTTATTTTGAAGGCCAACTGGACAGGTCTGGTATTGCAGCAAAGCTACTTTAAGGTGCAGCTCAATGTGGACCGACATTGAGCTGCATATATCCTCAGAGCAATGTTGTACACGGCATCTAAAGCCTCTCAAGTAGCAAATGACGGCCAACTACCAATTAATCAGAAGTTGGACATGTAGGTTCCACTCTCTTGGCTATAGAGGGTACAAGAGCAAGCGTAACAACTCATTCATCATGGATGATTAGAAGAGCCATACAATTGTGGAAATCCATGCACACACCACCTGAGTTACCACTATGTTAACTTTATTTACAGAACAAGGCATATAGAAAATATTTAAATCAGTACTATAATACAATATGTACAGATGGTTATTTACAGAAATGGGAACATCTAGTGTCTTACCACTAAAATAAAATATTCATTTAATATGAAACAAATTGGTCACCACTGACATTGTTCCACACATGGGTAGAACGGATGGAAAAAGAGGGAGGTATAAGAAAATGCACGTAACAACAAAATGTAACAGGACTGTTACCATTCTTCCAAAACGCATCTCTTTTTTTCAGTTATTGGGAACTAATGCTCTCTGCATATTGTGATCCAAATACACTTTGTCACAGTGTTCAGGACGATTCAGTGGAAATCTTGGTCAAATTCTACTGCAGCTTGTGTGATCTTGTGTATCTTGAAGTGAGAGTCTACAATAAACAGATGATAGCTTTGTGCTTGTTTCATCCCAAGCCACCGCTGAATTCTTGCTTTTAGACCTGCAGATTTTGGTTAAAAATGGCTAATCTACGCAAATAACACGACCAACCCACCCTCCTGGGTTTTTAGGAAAATTACACGGATCCATTACACAGGGGACATGATTAATCCTTTGGAAATAATTCCACAGTAACAGATTGAAATTCCATCAGGAGACTGGCTTATTTTCCTTCTGGTGTTCCTCTGAATGCGAGGCAGTTCTTTGCCATGTATGAAGAAAGGGTATCACTCACAGCAGTGCAGAGTACAGAAATGCCCTTTAGGACAGAACACAGATGTATTCACTGGCCTAAGACTTGGACCTGCTGAGACAGTTGACAAAACCCAGTCACTGTTAATCCGTTACAGTGTCTGTTGTGTGAGTTACAAGCCGGTGTCATGGTTTGGAGATTAAGAATGTTGATGACGGCTCCAGTTTGACATCTCTCTCCACGACCTCTGTAGTAGGCACATAGAGGCTCTGTGGTGAGGAAGAGACAAGAGCACCATTAGCATGTTTTTATATCTCCAAGTACCCGATGAGTAGGTTAGTAGTGATAATTAACTCTTTGAGATCTAACAGTGTAATTTATTGCATTGTTATTTAGACACAATAAAATCAATCCAAGGAAGGACATATTGCACAGATGATATCTTTTGAAATGAAACAGGTACTGATCAATTCAGGATTGTCACACATTACCTTGGACTGTCCTCCATCATTATTACCGTTAAGCATATCTTTGAAGTAAATTAACGATGGTGCAGGAATCTCCGGGAGGAAAATATCTTTGTACCTGTTAAGAAAAGTGGTTTTATAAATAAAGAGTAGCTTCATAAACATGTCCTATCTGAAACAATGCATAATTATAGCACATAGTTTAAATAAGCATTCCGATTGGAAAATTTAAGTCAAATAATGTCAGATACAAATATATACAGATATAAATGGCTGCAACTTTCTGTTGACTAATCCAAACAGAAATGCAATTCACAGGTGAAATATGATTTTCTCTTCTTTTTTTACCTTCTAAATAACACTAGAGCCAATATAAGACAGCAGGACACCGCTATTGGGGCGATTATCACAGCCATGTTTAGATCAATACTCTTATCTGCACAAAAAAAAAAAAAAACATATTTGTAAAGCAGGTAAAGTCCATAAATGAACTAAATATGAAGTAAAAACAGTCTGCAGTAATAAAAACGTTATGAAAGAATGAAATGACTTTAAAGGATTCAAATGGACACCTGTAAAACTGTAAGACCTACTGTAAGACAATTGTGCATATATAAAGAAGCAGGAAAGTAAAGAAAGGAGATACCGTACCCAAATACACAGGTTCACTCATCTCACTCTGCCTCTCTACCCCGCAGTTCTGAGTGAATATGCTCTGCACTTGAGCGCTGTAAGGGCAGGCTGAGTCATAATCCAATGTAAGTGTTGGTTCCAGAGATGGAACTTCCCTCTAGTATGAACAAAACATCATGAGGATTACTGATAAATATAAAAAACACAGGTGATTAAATAGTGTCAGTGCACCACAGAGTATAAGTGGCTCACCTCTTCATTGCATTTCCTGTATTTAAACCTGTATTTCCAACAATGCGTTGAAAAATTTGGAGCGTCTGATAGAAGACAGAGACGACTTCCATTCCTTATGATGTTAAGCTTTGGTCGCTCTGGTTTTACTGCAAATGGAATCAAAAACATTGGATACAAATATATGTGAAAGATATTTGGAAAAGCACCCGTTTTTTTGACTAATGTTTTTAGTTATTATTAGGAATTGAACCTAAATTTTGACCCCACTCATTTTTACATTACACAATGTGCTTGTGTTTGTCTGTATAATATTAATATTTCTTAATTGCTAGACATAGCATAGCATAGGGGATCTCTCCCCCAAGAGATCTAATAAGAAATATACAGGCATATATTATTCTACTGATTCATCTAAGAGATGTACAGAGCTCCTACCTGAATCTCGAGGTGCTATTATGAAGTTGTTTGGAATTGTGGAACCTTTCATGGTTCCATTGATCATGAAGAACGTTTCGTGAGCTCCGAAATCAATGTCATTTAGATGACAGCCCATCATCATGGGTCCATTGGTGAAATATGAACCACAAGCCTTTAGGATGCCAGACTCTTTATTTCTAATAAGAGAGAATTAGGCTTCAGTACGAGGAAATGCAGGAATGAGTACAACACTTTTTGGGAAATAAACAACAGCACTAGATTTCTTACACAAAAGGGGGGATGAATTTAAGAGGAAAATGTAGTTCTTGTCACCTGTAGTAGAGCTGGAGATCAGAGGCATTGCTGATTAATCTCCAGGTACAGTTCATCTTCTCATGAGAGTAATAGACACAGGTGAAGTTCTTCACCAAAGCTGAAATACAATAGTGATGTCCATCATAATTTGTGATGTTTCACAAACAAGAAATCAAAATTGATTTAACTTGCATTGATTTATTATCGACTTAAAGTCTCACCCAAAGGTGGAGAGATGTTTTGGTAGATTGATTTGCTGGGTTTCATGTTTCCACACTCCATAGGGTTGGTCCGTACAATGACGCATATTTCCCTCTCGTTAGAAACTTTCCAGTTTTCCTTCAAATGTTTTGTGCGCCGTTTTTCTGCAAGTGGATTTGGCTCAGTGCTGCTGGGAAGACATTTCTGTTTTGAAAGTCAGAGTAAATTAAAAATGTAAAGAAAATTGAATTTCTCTTATTGAAAACGATGGTCACAATCCACACACCCTAACAACGAAACAGTGGAACTGCACAAAGAGTGGGAACTCGCCTTGAAATGTAATTCAGCAGTGTAATTCACTTTACAGTCTGCGTCCAAACCTGCGGGTTCACTCCACTCAGCAGTTACAGAGGAATGATCCGGGTTCCATGAGAGGTTAAGGTTTTCTGGTGGAGGCAGTTCATCTTCTACAAAAGAGTGAAGTAGACGATGGTGTAAAAAATGATTTGAAAGCACTGGGCTTTAATGTAAGCCCTGTGTAATACTAACATTTGATGATTCACAGTTTCATCGTATTTTATTTTAAGGCTTTAGATAATGATCTGGACTTTGGACTGTTATACCCATATGGAAGTTTGTTTTACATCTGGGAGTATACACCTTTCTTCCTGTTTGTTTCTTCATGAAATATTTACATGACTTGTATTCTAATAAAAACAAAAAAGTGTCCTCCCCAGAATGAGAAGCTTGGGTGATAAGGGTCGCAAGAGGAAGAGACATATCCAGGTTAAGTAAATTAGCTTCCAGCACTGAGAGATATTTTTTGCCTAATGATATTTGCAAATACATCAGCTTCATTCCTGTTGAGGATTACCAAAACAAAGACTATATATATATATATATATATATATATATATATATATATATATATATATATATATATATATATATATCTGTGTTACAATCAAAAATACAAAAATAACAGCACTCTATAGCTATGCGATTAACTTAAAATATTACTTTAAAACCCAAGTGTAAACTATAGAAGTATATCAAACCACGATTGTGCTGACTACACCAAAACCTGTTTTATTTTTGTATAATTTCAAAAGACAATTTACAATTTACAAACCCTCAGCATTATTTAACATTGTATTACTTGTATGT
The DNA here is from genome assembly GCF_029633855.1 of Hoplias malabaricus. Lineage (NCBI taxonomy): Eukaryota > Metazoa > Chordata > Actinopteri > Characiformes > Erythrinidae > Hoplias > Hoplias malabaricus. Next base: position 33,805,160 of record NC_089808.1, on the reverse strand, counting down.
AGATATGTACACTGTCAAAAATTTACTGTACAATGTCTTGTTCCCTTATTGTGCAAACAATTTAAACGTACCCTCAGAGGTACAACTGCGGTATTAAAGACGTGTACTACATACATTCTCTTCTCCACACAGAACTCAGTGTAGTTGTGTGTTAAACTGTAAATAGAACAACAAAATAAAAGCCAAGACTCTAAAATAAATGAAACAAGAAATTTAAAAGTAAATAAAATAAAACCCTAAAACAACAAATTTCTCTAATTAAAGATAACAAAGACGTGCCGGTCAAAAGACGTTTAATTGACGTATAATTCAACAGCTGAATTTAACATATTTGGGGCAAATGGTTCATAAAATGTTGCCTTTATAAGTGTTGTGGCACATTTTATAGTTTAATTCCCTCAATATTTACACTTTTTAATTTCAAATATTATTTAATGACCCTAGTGTATGAATCTGAGGTATTTAGATTATGAGCAACTTTTTGAAGACTGAATTGATTATCAATATTCTTACAGATTTAGAATTTGTGTCATGTTTTTGAAAATGAGGTTACAAAAAACCTACAGGGGACTAATTAAGTGTTACAAAATGTCGTGTAGAAAATGATTCAGGGTAAAAATAAAAGCACGGGAAGGGTCTTTCTTCGGCTTGAGCTACGGTTCGTTTGTTTTTTCCGCGTCAACGGCGTTCAGAGTCATTGAAGTATTCTGACCTACAGCCCTGTCCCTGACCGTTGGATCTGTGGAAGACCGTTGGGTTTAGGTTGGGGAGCCAAAAAAGGAACAAACTTCACTTAAATAGTGACTCTCTGACGTCAGACCCTGTCGGGAAGCCTGCAGGATGTCCAGCAGGGTTAACCCTGAGTGGACTTCCTTTAACAACGACACGAAGGTATCAACGGCAGAGCTCGGTAAAGGTAGTGACAGATCGTACCTGTAAAGCTGTCCGCTTCAGCAATCAGAAGCAACAGGCAAATAACGAAAGTGACATCCCAGATACGGCCAAACATGGTCTCCAGCACTGTGTAACTTCAGGATTCTGTACTAACTCCGGCGGGTTTGTTTATTCCTGAAATACTCCAGAGCTTCTCCTCAGTCCAGTTCGGGCTCTGTGCCACAGTGTCAGTAAATCCACAGCGAGCAGAGCTGTCTGAAAGCAGCTCTGTCTTTGAGCGTGTGCCTCTATCTGTATCTCTATCTCTCTCTCTCTCTCACTCACACTCCCTCTCTCTCTCTCACGTACACATTACTGCAGGCTTATTGCGAACCTCTCTCTCTCTCTCTCTCTCTCTCTCTGCCTGTCGTGACAGGTGGGAGGAGAGAAGTCAGGAAAGATCCTATCGCAACACATTGGCCTCTCAGGAAACAAACATTCTGGCTCCATATCCGTCTCTGCCTTCATAAACCAAGAGCCAGAAATCCTGGAAGTCAAATATTTAGCCACTAGAAGGCAATGCTATATAATCCAAGCAATAAATGTCTCTGCTTGTAAGTACCGTGTGAGTCAACTGTAAAAAGACTGATTCATTAAAGCGTAAAGTAGAACATAACTGGGACCCTTTCATTCTATGATTTAACAGAAACTCTATTCCCAAGAGTTTTCAGTGTGGGGAGTCTTGATGTGGAGGGCTGTTGCGTTAACCACAGCACTGTAAACATCAGTTTGTTCCAACCCAGTAAACATTTAGCCGTTGATTCAACGTTGAAATAAAGTAATGACTGCCGTCTAATCAACGTTCTCTGAAGGTTGAAAATGAACGTTGAAAAGACGTCCAAACACAGACATTGAAAAGACGATTATTAGACGTATTTTGGACGTCCGTTGACGTTATTGATTGGTCCCGAAATAAATTACTTGTATAAAACTTATTAAGATGGAATTTGGACGTCCATTGACGTTTAAAATATGTCCTTGATGGACAGACTATTTTTAGACCTATTTTGAACGTCCAGGGACGTTCCTTGTTTACTGGGAACACTCCATACTGAATGAACTGAACATACTAAAAAAAAGAGCTTATTAATTAAACTGGATGATAACAGAAATGACTACTGGACTTGCTTATGCACAAGTTTGGAACCAAATAAGCCAATTATTTCTTAAATCAATACAAACTCCTGTCATAATAATGACACTTTGTTTATTGACTACACTCATTGATCATTCTGTCAGCTCTGCTGACCGTACAGGAGCACTGTGTAGTTCTACAGTTACCGACTGTACTCCACCTGTTTCTTATCCCCATTTCACTCTGTTCTTCAGTGCCCTGGACGCCCACAGAACAGGTATGGTTTGGGTGGGGGATCATTCTCGGCGCTGCACTAGCACTGACATGTTGGTGATGTGTTGGTGTGTGTCGTGCTGGTCCAGGTGAATCAGACTGGAGTTTTTATACCATTCACTGTCCACTCTGTTAGACACACCTACCTCACTGGTTCACCTTGTAGATGAAAAGTCAGAGACAGTAGCTCATCTGTTGCAGCACAGTTCTGTATTAGTGGGCTATTCTCCAGCAGCACCGAGCAAGACCCACCACCCTGATTATACCTGCTCTGTGGTGGTCCTGTGGAGGGTGAAATGGAGAGGAAAAAGTGGGAAACCATGGACTAACAGATTTCCTCCTTCCCCCACGGATTATGTATGAGGTTGGGTTACTGTCTGCCAAATCATTTTAAGTTTCCTTACATTTGAGGAAAATATGATGAAATTCTCAATTTTATTCACGCCTACTTGTGCAGCCTTCATTTGCAAAGATAACAGCTGTGTTTTTTTTTACAGTCATACTTAATGATGCATGAGAACTCATAGCAAGGGATCTGTGACCACTCATCCATACAAATGATGTCCCAATTCCCTTTGGATCCTGTGGTGACTAGGTCAGAGGCCTGGGATGGCTATGACAGGCCCTTGGTTCTTTGGTCAATTAACAATTCTTGTTTTCGTTTTGGTTCTTCTGCCCTAATATCCATGCGGCAGCCAAGTTTAAGCTTCCTGCGTGGTGTAGTAAGATTTTGCTTTTATATTTGCTAACTATTTCTGGTCATTGGCAGCAGAGTATTTCTTTTCTGCCAACCATCGCAAACTAACTGTGCTTATGTAGTTGCTGTGATTGTAATTTACTTGGTGTGACCCAGTACACAACTGTACATAAATCCCTAGTTGCAATCCTTGGAGAATTTTTGGCCTTGTACCATACTCTCTGTATGTGAGGTCAGTAGAGAGATGCATCCTGTTCTGTCCCTCCAGCTGCTGTAAACTTAATTATTGCCCTGTTAGTGGAATTGATTTTTGTTTTTCAACTGTTATCTTTATTCATGTAGCCATTTCCTGATTTGTGTAGATCATCTGGATTTTCTGACCCATATCCGCTGCCTTACTACTTTTTAATACTGATGAATGATCAAAGGAATTTGCCCTTTGGGTGGCTTCATATTTATACCTTAGTAAGACAAGCAGTCATAACTGACCATTTAAGTTAAATTAACCTAAGAATAAAATATGAAAAGGAGTATACGTCAGTTAGATTTCACTAATAAACATTTATAGGGTTGATAGCCTCTGTAGCAAATTCAGATTAAAAATAAATTAAATATATATGTTAAGTGTTTTAAAGATAAGCAGAAAGAAAGATAAGCAAGAAATTATTTTTATGTTTGTTTGTTTTGCTTACGTTTCCATGGGTGTCAAGATTTATGATAAGCACTGTACGTCATGCATGACTTATTATTTGTATGTGCAATATATTAAAGTGCTTCTGATTCGGAGTCGGCCTCTTAGAGGAGCCAGTACTATGACTGCTTCCACTGCAGATTTTTTGTTTTACCTTGGACCAAAATGTTGCCTACATTTTTGGGTTAAGAGATGTTTGACTGAAAATATGTTTATACATATATATGTATAAACATGACGGCACGGTGGCGCAGCAGGTAGTGTCGCAGTCACACAGCTCCAGGGGCCTGGAGGTTTTGGGATCGTTCCTGCTCCAGGTGACTGTCTGTGAGGAGTGTGGTGTGTTCTCCCAGTGTCTGCGTGGGTTTCCTCCGGGTGACTGTCTGTGAGGAGTGTGGTGTGTTCTTTCTGTGTCTGCGTGGGTTTCCTCCGGGTGACTGTCTGTGAGGAGTTTGGTGTGTTCTCCCAGTGTCTGCGTGGGTTTCCTCCGGGTGACTGTCTGTGAGGAGTGTGGTGTGTTCTTTCTGTGTCTGCGTGGGTTTCCTCCGGGTGACTGTCTGTGAGGAGTTTGGTGTGTTCTCCCAGTGTCTGCGTGGGTTTCCTCCGGGTGACTGTCTGTGAGGAGTTGGTGTGTTCTCCCTGTGTCTGCGTAGGTTTCCTCTGGGTGCTCCGGTTTCCTCCCACAGTCCAAAAACACACGTTGGTAGGATTGGTGACTCATTGGCCTTGCGCCCAATGATTCCAGGTAGGCTCTGGACCCACCATGACCCTGAACTGGATAAGCGCTTACAGATAATGAATGAATGTATAAACATCATATTTGTAGAGAGAGATTATGAGAGTTATCTGAGCAGTAAGTATTTATTTGCTAATAAACAAGTAAACTTCCAGTAAGTGTAATATTATGTGTGTGAATGTGTTGGTTTAACTTTTTCCAAATCTCTCTTTTTTTTGTTAGTGTGATTATATATAACTGTAAGTAAAGCTCACTCAACAGGAATACTACAGAGTGGGAAATCTTTAGAAATACAGCCTGTTATTTCCTTCCTCAAATGGTTCCATATCCTATTTGTTAGGCATTCTGTGGTTTTTGCAGTACTGAGAAAGGGAAGTGTGAGCTAATCTTAAGGCACTGTTACTATTGCTTGTTAATTTGGGAAAGATTGCATTTTAAAGGGAAAGCTTATAGTAAGGAGGGAAAATTACTATTTGTGGTACAGAAAGTAAAGGATTTCCCACATTAAAGTTGGTGGTAAAAAGGGATTACACTAGTGAGCCCATTCTGATTGTGAAAATGCAGGTTTATTCACATGTTAAGTAAATGAAACTTTTTTGAAAAATTAGCATTTTTGTAAGATTTTCCAGGAAAAAGCATTATTGTAACAAAACATGATGACTTTTTGCAACATCTATTTTGTTGCACACACACACTATATATATATGCTCACACACAGCTCTGAAAAATGTATCAGCAGCACTTTTTTTTCAACTGACATTTACATCTTTGAAAGGATGTTGTTCCCGAGGCAGTGAAGGCTCTGGCAACAAGAGAAATACAGAGGAAATCCACCCCAGTCCTTTAGAATAGAGCAGCCTGCACAGGCATTGTCAACGCTGTGGCACCTCTAATGGCCTAGTAGCAAGAATGATTCCATTAACAGCCTCTTCACTCACTTATGTAACACAGGACAACATAGTTCCACAGCTGACGTCAACGTCACAAGGTACCTTCATTTCTGCTCTTTTCCTTTATGTACACAAATATATTCTAAATCTGAATAATATATTAGCGATAACACTAATATATTAATATTAAATTACTGCATTAAATTATATAGTAATTTACACAACTGATTCGCTTTTTAATGCCATGTGCAGCTGTCTGTGGGTATAGTATGAGCTCTTACTGCTTCTATCTTAGCTTCTTTCACAGCTCTTTGACCAAACCTCATTTAATACTGAAAAAAGGAAGTCTGTCAAAACGGTTAAGCTCTCCAATACACATTGTGGCTTGGCCGCAACTGTATTTCGACAGCAGAGGCTTCTGAATGTCAATACTATTAAGGAACACAAAACAAATATGATTTTTGCAAGTAAATACAGCAATGGCCTTGCTCAGTCTCTGAGGCTTTCCTTCTTAATACCAAGGGGAATGCAGAGAGGAGGATGTTTAGTCTGAAATTTGACTACACAAGATTTTCACATAAATTGTGCAAGACCGTCTAAGTGCTCTGAGGTACCAGGCATTGTAGAAGGCAACACATGTGAAGGTAAACTAGATATTCAGCACTTCTTAATTACCTGTGGAACACAAAATTTACATTTGGTGTTTCACCCAAAACAAAGGTAATTATTAATAATAAGCACTTCACAAAAACAAACAAACAAAAAAAGACAAAATAAGGAAATAAATCATGGCTAAATCAGTCTGCTCTAAAGTTGTGCAGGGTACACCTGTTTTATTATTATTTTTCAATACAGCTTAAAATCTTTTAAAAAGTAATTTTTGTGCCAAAGTTTTATTCAAAATAAAATCTGCAAACAAAATTCCAAAAAATGTAACAGAAAATTAATGTTGCGAATGCAAAATAGGAAAAACAAAACATCAAATATATATTTTTGAAAAATCCTTGGGTACTTCATTACTCTTTGCAATGGTTTTGCTGACAGTGTTTTGCTTCTGTAATCTCTCACTTCCATATTAATTTATTTACGTATTTACTTATTTTTTGTCCTCCTTACACATCTCTTGGCTAGTTCAAACATAAAAGACTTTAACAGTTCTGGGCAAAAATGTGCCCTAGTATAGATCCGCTAACACAAGGAATGTTGTGTAATGGTTTGCATAGATGGTACATTATCTAAAGTTAAACAACCAGTTTTTGGGCTTTTATCAATAATTCTGTCAAGGTTAAGTAAGAAGTATGAGTAGATTCCATTCATTAATTTATTATCATATCTATATTAATGTTTTAATGCAAAAATTAAATCAACCTGTTGCTGTGTATTGAAACAAATTTGTTCCACCATGTGGAGGAACAATTCAACATTGGCGTGGTTTCAAACAAGGTTTCAGACCCGTCAGCCCAAATTCAGTTGAACAATAGAGATGCAAGGGCAATGCCTTCTAAGACACTCCCACCCATGAAAATGTGCCAAAACTCAGAAACAAATGAGAAATTCCAGAAGCAAGAGACTTCAATTGCAAAATCCACCTAAAGAAAAACAATGAAACCAAAATTCCAGCTAAAATTCGTGTTGAATACAATGAAGAATAAATTAGTTGAATATACGTTTTTCCTTTTGATCCAAAGATTTTTGCAGATTTTATTTTGTATAAAACCTTTAAATCCATAAAAAGCCCAACCCTCTCCTTTTTTAAGACATAAATGCGTTCTCTAGATACAGCAGTGAATGTTTAAGGGGGAAAAAACAAACAAACAAACAAACAAACAAATAAAACTAAAATATATTTGGATATTCAAATGCTGGCTTGGTTAAAGTTTTAAACATTTAACATTGTCTACAATGAACATGATCTGCTGAGGGTGTAGGTTCCAGGAACAGGAATGATTGACATGGATGTTCTGAACATGTAAATTTAAATGGAACACCAAAGCTCAGTCGTAACAACATGGCACTTGATTAGAACATTCTAGTTACGTCAACCCAGAAGACGATTTATGGATGCTCAAGGTCGACTCTGTATCATACATTCAAGTGTGCAGAGAGTTGATCGTGTAAAGCAGCAAACAGGATCTTAGCTGAAGCCAGTGGATGTTCCACTGATGGCACGGAACACATGTACAGAGTTCTGCAACAGGGAACGCATCTCATCCTCCTCGAATATCTACACATTTAAAACAGCACTAATTAGACATACCACATTCAGATTCGAATCAATCTTGCACATCAATTTAAAATAACTCATGAAAGCATTTGTAGGCCGTCTCATCCTCTATGGAATGTGTTAACACAGACAAATACTTAGGTACATGCTTCAAGATATCACATGCCTTTTGTAATTAAATGAATGTTACCTAGCATTCGATCTAAACAGCAAGCAGCACAAAGAGAGAAAGCAGAGACACGTTAGAGTACAGCAGAGAGAGAGTACATTTCTGCATTGCCCACATAACAATAGATAAATACACACATACACTATGTTACAGTGAATGTTAAGGAACTGCCCTGAATACAAATGTATTTGTTTTTTGGAAATAAACTACTTTTAGAATTATCTGGGGCCAAAAGTTAATGATCATGAATTATCTACAGTATACGACCATTTTGCTTACTTTTTGTGTGTGTTTTTTGCTTCCATTTTTTTCAAATTTGTGTATTAATTTAGATAATTACCATCCTCAACAACACACTAGGTGCAATGCAAGAAATATTTCATATGAAATGTTTGCTTGATGTGCACAAACTAAACTTTTAATCGCACATATCATTTTACATTTTTTACATGCTTTCACAGGCACTTTTTGGTAAATTCATTTCTCAAGAAGATAACGTAAAATGAACTAAAATAATCTAGTGGCCAAATGAAGAGTATCAATTGTGGAATAAAAAAAAAATTACAGGTCATAGCAATGTTCAGGGAATGGGAGGGGGTTGTGTGACATGTCTGTACTTGGTAACAACTGCATGGTGACTTCAGAAATTCTAGGAAAACCAACTGCCAAGTACACCTAGTTTCACAACAGAATTATCTACCTCATCTACCTGCAGTTTAAGGAAACTAATCAGTATATGGTCTTACTCACTTTCTTTATCATCTAAAATATTTCAGTTTATGGGGAAAGAGAGAGGGAAAGATAGCTGCTTCCTGAGACAAAGCCTACGGTGAATAATAAGAAATCAATATTTGCTTTTCTTCCTTAAACCAAGAGAAATACTGTACTCAAAGTGGATTCACAGTAAAACAAAATGCAGTAGACAGAGAGGTAAGTGTGCTAAATGAAAGTAAGGGAAAATAGGATTTGGAGATTTTAGATAAAAATAGTGAAAGGGCAAGCAGAGGCTTAGTAAAGAGATCTGGATTGTACTACGTCTTTAAAGAGACATATTTCCATCTTCTAGCAGTCATGGTTTATTATGTGCAGAATGTGTTTGCTGTCCTAAATACATTATATATGTTCAAAGAGAGCACACCTGAGTGAAAACGCCTTGTTGTTTAACTGAATACAAAGTTTTAAGCTTGTTGTGGTATTATCTCTTCATGCTTTACTTCATCTAAAGAGTCATCGTCTTGCATAAAATATCAGCATATCAGATAAGTTAGGTATGAACTGTGCACTTTCAATTGCCAATCAGCAATAGCAGAGAAGGTATAACACTGAGTTTAGGTCTTGCACAGCATCATAGTTTAGTACAGGGCAGTTTCATAATAAAAATCATAAGTTTTTATTATGATTGGGGAAAAGCAAAAAGCACATACTACATTATATTCTTCAGATATTTCATGTGCTTTAAATCTACAGAAAGTGTGTGTAACTTCAGATTTCTTAGACTGAAGTCTGCGGGTAATCTTTTATCTACAGAAATAAGTTTAGAAATAAATGTACGTTAAAAAAAAACTTCAGTAACAAAAATGTGGTTTGAAAGGCTCAAAGAACTTTTAAAACAACAGCTTAAGCCTGTAGAGCACACCACAGGCTGAGATAAAATAATTATATGTTATTCTTTTTCAGCTTCCATTCATGTTGCATTAAGCAATGCACTGTTATTGTTTTCTGATGCATGCTGCTCATTCTTCTGAGATGATGCAGTTATATATGATGTTTTGGAAAGGTGCTACGTAAGTCACTGTGTCCTACCTGTTCATTTATAATTTCAGATAGCTCCTTCACCATACTTTTGAAATTGCCTTTCAATCCCTCATGGTACTCGTACTGGTTCTCTTTAATGAGCCGCTCATTAATATCTAGAGCCAAGCTACACGCCTGAACAAACCTCCTGGAACAAGCAGAGAAAACAATGTCAAGTGAAATACTACATCTAGTAAGTGTAATTAAGAATATTACAGTAATAACTGTGCCTGTCCCTTATGTAACATTTCTAACATGCAAATTATATAATATTAAAGGTTTATGAAGGGGTAAACATTGTGAATAGGTTGGTGTAATGCCATCTGAATGCCTGCATAATATCTGCTTACCACTACCTTCATTCTATTTAGATTTGAGTCACATGATATAAGCAGTTGCACTGTGAAATCTATCATATTACATCAGCATACAGGGTGGATACATGAACAAACAAATAAGATAATAAAAGATAACATTTACGGGGAGGCAAAATATAGTTCACACTGTTCCTCTTTGGTCTACACATCCTTGAGAGTGTATCCATGAGAGACTCCTGAAACTCACACACCTGAAAATATCTTTGAGCTCTTTCACTTTCTTATTGGACTGGCCAGATTTGGATTCATCCAGGAATGCTCTGGCATAGGCCATGGGTCCAGCATTGACCTAATCACAGAAAAAAAGATCCAAAATTACTGTGTGACTGAATCTGAAATCATGTACAAGTCTTCTTTAGGCAACTTCACAATCACTCGCATGAACTGTATGGTTAGTAATTTAGAAGTTCAAAAAACAAACATTTAAAACTACAAAATGTTCTTTAGAAGGATGAATGTTGATACTGTAATATTAATGTGTTCTGCAGGTGTTTGTCTAAAATGTACTGCTGTCATGCAGATATTTAATGACTTATTTGTTGTATTTTGGAACAGAACATTAAGGCAGTACAGGGCTTCTGTGCTCAAAAGCCTACTTTGTATTTGATTATATTCCCCACTTACATTTTTCTTTTAACTTTCCCCCTATAAATGATTTTGTATTCCTCTGATGTGGACCAGGATATGCATCTAGTCCCAGTTTTCACATTTTAAAAATGGTACTGGCATAAGCAATATGTACATGGAAAATTCTAGATATCCCAACCGGTCCACAGTTCCAATACTGATGAACTATAATGAGCTATATCATCAAGACATAAGTAAGTATTAAGAGGCTTCAGGACCTGCACACTGACACAGCCCTGCAGTTTGAGCTGAAGCTGAATCATGTCCACCTCCTGGTTTGAGCAGAGTTTATTGAGTTCATTACTGCGCTCTCTCATCTCATCAATGGCAACATCAATGGGCTTCATTTCCAAATGCTTCTCCCCAACAACCTCTATGCGCTTCTTTACATAAGGGAAGGTGTTTGCCGCTGTGGACATGCACACACGTAGATAAACACAGTCAACAGTGTACAGTCAAAGAAAAAAACACACACACAGAGAAAAATGCCAATCAACCTAAACATTAAATATGACCTTGTTATTCCTGCTCTCATTATCCATTTTATCAGTTCCAGTTACAACATAAATGCACTTAGTATTGTTACAATTGCAATTAACTGCACATGTTGTTAGCCTCCGTTCCCCCTGGATTTCAACAAGGATGTCCACAAAGGACCACCATGGAGCAGGTATGATGTGGGTGGTGGATCATTCTCAGCACCGCAGTGACAAAATGGTTGTTGTGGTTAGTGTAATCCAGCAGTTCTGCTGAAGTTTGTAAACAATGTGACCACTCACTGACCTGAGTTTTAGACACATCTACATTGCTGGTCTACTTTGTAGATATAATGTCAGAGACAGAAGCTAAAATGTCGCTGCACAGTTTGTGTTAGATACTCTCCATCACAGGACACTGTTAGCTAGAAATTTTAGCTGGTGGACTATTCCCGGTCCAGCAGTGCCTCTGAGGGGAAACTCCAGCAGCACTGCCGTGTCTGATCCACGTGCACCTGCACCTGCACAGCACATACTAACAATACCTCTGTGTCACTGCAGTGCTAAGAATGATCCATGCCACAAATAATAGCTGCACGTTGATGAGCCTGTAGATGTCCTGCTGACTGAAGAGCAAGGTGAAAGGGCTAACAAAGAATGCAGAACAACAGGCAGATTACTAAATTACAAAAAATGCTGAATTACAGAATGCATCTATATGGTTAGAGGACCTAGACAATTTTATTGTTTTGGCTGATTAATGTACATAGATGCATAAACATTGTGGTGTTTTCTTCATCATAAAGAAAAAACCTTCCGCCCTAGGCAGAGCATGTGACAACAGATTTAATCCTGCCTTTTGTGATCTGCTTTGCAAACTTTTTTTCTAGTAATACCAGTCAGACAGCAGGCAAACAGAGCAGACTCAGGAGGATCTGTTAGCAATAATCTTAGTTTGCCTTATCTGTGCATCATTTAGGGGGCAATGCACGCTGTGCACCTGCTGTAGTTGTTAAAGGAATAATCTCAATTATTAAATAGCAAAAAAAGCTGTAACTTGAAGTCTATTGCCATGAGATCTATGAACTGTAGCAGTCAAACAATACAACAATTGATCATGGTTACCCTCTAGCCCAAACCTGGCATTACGCGTGACCTTAAATTCATTAATTTTGGAGATTATATAAACAGTTGGGTATAATTAACAGCTGTCCATAATAGGTGTTTGAGTTTACAATGGTTTTAAAGTAGCTGAATTCCCTAATTAGAAGGGTATCTACAAATAGTTGGACATAGAGCGTATACAGCACTTATGCATTTAATATTTTGTAATTTTCCATCTTCCAGTTTTTCCTTTTATTTTTTTATTTATTTTTTTGTTTTTAAATAAAATTTGGTTACTGTGGAACAACGGAGACCATTGAGGGGAAGTGAAGCTTTGCTCTGTTTTTTTTTTTTTTTTAAGGTTAGCTTTTTGCTTTTGTCTCGAGTGCTGTACTGTAGGCCTATAGTGTATTGAAGGAATCCACAGCTGTTGCGTGACATCAGCCTGCACTTCTATGTAGATTTGAAGAATTAAACTAAAACAATGCACCAAACATCATTAAAAAGTGTTTTCATAATTTATTACTTAAATTTGGACTTTGAGAGCACTACCATGAGATATTCATTTAATCGAAACCTCAATTAATATTATCCTCAAAGTATTTAATTCAATGTCATAGTAGTATGTTGTTTACAGCCACTCTGTATATTTAGTAACAAGCATGAATGAAATGTTGAGGTCAAGCGTAGTAACATCTAGACAACCCAAAATATGTCATACAAACTCCACTGACAAACACAGCTGCTGTACTCACTCGTGAGAATTGTTCGTCTCTTGCATTGCTCCTCAACACCACCATGTTTTTTGCCCGTAAGTGTGTATGGTGTTTCGAAAACAAAGCGGTTGATGTTGTGACACTTTTCAAAGTCAGTCTTTCGCTCAGCCAGATCTTTCTCATCAAAGTAAGGCTTGACAAATGTGACCTGTATGTAGGCAAACTTTGAGTCCAGGTCTTTCTGGTTTACCTGTTAAGTGGAAAAAAATTGGCTGAGGCAATCTCAACAATCTGAAGAAATATTAATGTAAAACATGCAACTTTGAGTAAAGATTGAAATGAAACATAAATGAAGTGAGTGAAAGCCACTGTGAGCAATACAGTAAGTATTGGGGGTATAAAGAGATGGAATTTGCTGGACCATATCCAAAAGCACTGATAAACAAGTCTTTCCTGTTTGGTTTGTGAACTCAGTCCAACAGAATGTCTAAAAAAGCCTTGCAAACAACTTAAGCACAAAAAAGGCCTAACTGTTCCTTTTGTCCATGTGAAAAACACCTGCAAAGAAATAAGACCTACAGCAACATGGGAGTATCAAGTTAGATTTTCCTTTAAATACCTTGTTAGAATCTTGGATGATTTTGACATTCTCTGCTCCAAACTTCTCCCCGTAGAGGCTTAGTAGCCGATGAGAAATTTCTGACAAACCCGTCAGTTTTGGTTCTTTGTAGATATATTCCTTTCCGTCTTCCTCTTCAAAGAAGCCCTGAAGTTGAAAATATTCGGCTTGTCTGTTAGTTCATGTCATTTTACCACATGTAAAACATATCCCACCTTTGCAAGACTTACACGAAACTTCTCATTGTCCTATAAAATTTTTCATTAATTATTTCAGTTAATGCTTCAATATGGTCCACTGGAACCTTTAATGCTATAGGAAAAGCTCATAATCCATCAGATATAAGTGGTGTAGTCATGATTAAAAGCCAATCTAAGGACAACCAGCAAATATATTGGAACTCATTAAATTGTATGAGAAAATAACTTTATTAAATTATTGGTAAAATAATACTGTTAAACTGGCTGTCACAGTAAATCTCATATGGAAAATTAGACTTAAACATCACTGATGATTTTCTGTAGTGTGTAAAATGTAGTACGTAAAATGTAATGTAAGTCAACATGTTTACAGAGGAAGAGCACAAAACCTACCATGTTTTATGTCATGTTTTATAGTGTAAGCTAACAAGACTGGCTTTAACAGAGGTGTGCAGTAGGGTTTTACTGATTCTAATGAAAATGGGTGGAGAAAAGTTATGAGCCATGTCATATCAGCTGTTTAATGTTTATGTATGCTGTACACCATTTCTGGTCTCAATGTACACACCTTTCCTTAACATATTTAAATGGGAATTCTACGAGAGTGGGGAAAGTCGTTTATTTACATTCCGAAGCTGCATGTGTTTTAAGGTGGATTAGTATGTCTGATAAGAAGAATGACACATTGTTTGTTTGAATATGGCTGAAATTGAATTTTTCTGTAAGTTCTTATTTACTGTTAGACTACCACAAAAAAGATTGTATCTTGAGTTGTTAAGTAGCTTTCAGTAATGTAGTTAGCTGTCTCCCAAATTTGGAGATATTCCCACCTTAAGTGATCTGAAACAGCAAAAATAAGTCTGTTTTGAAGTCCGCCTTTTCTATGCCATGAGCGGACAGAGAGCAAGCCTAGCACACCAGGCCAAGACAAACTTGTCTATTTACTTTATTACTTTACTAAACTTTATCTCTTTTGAGCATGCAAACAGACTGAAGCGCTAACAAATGTTGAGGAAACATCTGAATTTTATAAAAAGTTTTTTTTTTTCATTCCAATTGTGAACATTGCCTTTAACAGATATTTTTTTTCTCTCCATGCTTCTTTCCTAGGTTAGGGTATAACGAAACCTTAAGTAATTTTATTATTGCATGAGGAAGCAGCAAACGTTATGCAAATATTTCTTTCTTTCATAAGAGTAAACATGAAATGTATCACTATTGTGTTTTTGTTCACTGTTCTTTGCAGGTCTAATATACACACAGCTGTTTTCAAAGCATTCCAAAGTTCCTTTTCAAAGAAGAAAGGATAACTGGAGCATGAATAAAAGTACATTAGTGAATGCCACAGGGATCTCAGATAGTGAAATGATGCCATTAATAATATGAGATTAAATAGCAAGCAATCAAATAGTATATATAATTTATTTAACCTTTAAACTATTACATTTTAATTATTATTTTACAATCACATAGAATTATACAAGACGTAAGATGAAGGAATAGATGCAGAGAGCATCCAAGGTGTTCTATTCATTTAAATTTCAGGGTGTTCCAAAAAAAAAAAAAAATAAAAAAGCTCACTTCAGATACCAAATGCGTTGTGGGTGATATGGATGTGTGAAAGTATTTTGGATATATAATTTTTTTTCCACCTAGAGGGTTGTTGAGTGCATATTTTAACTTCACTTACCTGGCCATAGAAAGCCACTCTGAAATAGGTTCCCAGTAGCCTGCGTCCAGTTTGCATCACCTCTAAAATCTTAGAATAGGCTCTCTGTAGAGTGTCATACAACCGCCTCAGCTTCTACAAAGGGAATCCATGGATATGGTTCATTTGTTTGTGTGATTGTACAAGGGAAATTAACTTTTGGCAACAGGTCCCAGGCACCACACATTAAAATAAAATTGGTTTTGCAACTAGTTAACTCAAGCTTCCATCTGAATCTAATCTAAATGTTCTCTTCTAATTTCAGGGCTCCTCAATATCCATTAGGAATTGATCCAGGAATTTTTTCCTTTCTTTCAAGTGACATGCACAGTATTAGTTATACATTAATATCATATCATGCACATTCCTGACATTACAGCCTCACTTTAAGTTTGTCAGAACAGTTGGAAGAAATTAGGAAAATGTAATGGCTTTTATGGTAAAAAGGACTTTAAGATGATATTTCAGTTGCAGTGAATGAAAGCCTTTAATCCTTGAGGAAAAACACAGCCAACATCAAAGCCAACTAGGATCTGGGACAATATTTATGCAGTCTTCTAGTATTGCTGACATATGTTAAATCAGAATCTACAGGATTCTGTAATTCATATACTGATAGATGGTGGAAGGGGATGCTGCTCATGTGTTGGAGGTTTCTAAGTTTTGGTGGTGTGGTAAATGTAACCCCCCCCCCCCCCCAACCTCCATGTGTTCATTGGTGTGAGTGTGTGTCCTGCCCTGAGAAGGACTGGGTGTGTTTCTGCCTTGTGCCCTGTACTTCCAGGTAGTCTCCAGACAAGCAGCTACAAACAATGAATGAATGAATATCATTTGGGACTGATTTGGACTAACTAAGTTCTAAATATAGAGGTACTCAACACTGATACAGGAGGTTTATATTTCCTATACACTTACTCAAAGATGTATTGGGGTGTGAAATAAAAATAATGGCACTACTGAAAGCAGACACTAACACAGCAATTTACAAACCATCCCTAAATCTGCTTACCTCAAACTCATGGCGCTTTTCATAGACTGGGATGACAAGTCTGGAAATGTGTGTGATAAGCTCAAACCGCTCAGCTTTCCATAAGCCCTCAACACACATCTCAAGCTGCTCTACCAGGACATCCTGTTTCTCACACACACACAGACGCACAAAACTAATTTTAGTTGTATCACATTGTTATAAATTCACTATTTTCTTTGTGTAAATAAGGTATGGCTGATACTATCATGTTTTGCCTGCATTAACTTCGTACTTAAATACGTTTTTTGAAGAAGCATCCACTTCATTAAAAAGAGATAAACATTATTCTTTTCACAAAATACATCTTATTTTAATTTCTGTTTTCTCAGTGGTTCACTTTATTCACTATTCACATTTATCATGCTCAAAAACAATAAATCGTACCTCAGTGTAGTACACATCTTGCATGCCTGAGTCCTCCTTCATTGCAGCCTCCTCATCTATGTTGAAGGTAATTTTCTTAAATGCTGCTAGTCCAGTTGGGAACAGTTCTATAAAGCAAGTGCACATTATTAAACCATGCTGCATGAGCCCCCCAACATTAACAAACCTAGAGTAATGAATTTCAAACTAAATGTTTCACAGACTCTCACATTACACATCACTTTTTTTTGTGTGAAATTAAGGTATCATTTTACAATAAGGGTACATTAATTAACAGTGCTTAAATCAGTAATAAACAGTACTAAATGGTTAAGTAATGTCTTAACTACGGCACGGTGGCGCAGCAGGTAGTGTCGCAGTCACACAGCTCCAGGGACCTGGAGGTTGTGGGTTCGATTCCAGCTCCGGGTGACTGTCTGTGAGGAGTTGGTGTGTTCTCCCCATGTCCGCGTGGGTTTCCTCCGGTTGCTCCGGTTTCCTCCCACAGTCCAAAAAACACACGTTGCAGGTGGATTGGCGACTCGAAAGTGTCCATAGGTGTGAGTGTGTGAGTGAATGTGTGTGTGTCTGTGTTGCCCTGTGAAGGACTGGCGTCCCCTCCAGGGTGTATTCCTGCCTTGCGCCCGATGATTCCAGGTAGGCTCTGGACCCCCCGCGACCCTAAAATTGGATAAGCGGTTACAGATAATGGATGGATGGAACATTAAATAACAATCCTTACAACAATCTTGACTGTTATTAAAATGTTAAGTAATGTCTCAGATAATCATTAACTAATTGAAACATCACCTACTGCATAACGCATCCATTGCAGGAGCAAAACATGGACTGGTGTGTGTGTGTGTGATTTTTTCAAATTCTGCAGGTCATCCTGGTTTGGGTTTTGCTCCTTCTCCCTGACTTGTGCATCATTCTGTAGTCCACTCTGAGTTTGTGTAAAGTTAGCTTGAATCTGTTTCAGCTTCACAGGAATCATAAATACTGTAGTGCTCAGCCTTGTCTCCTTCTGTTGTTTTGTCTAAATATCAGAGTTTCTCTGAGAGTATGCTTTTAAGCCTGACCCTCTTCTGTAATATTGTGTTAATAAGCTCATTTTGTATGCATCTCACCAGGGTCGGGTTGGTCGCCATTTTGTTTTGGTATGGGTTTTATGTGTGTGTTTTGTGGTTAAAGAGATTGGTAAGTAATTGTCTTTTGTTTTCTCATGATGTGTTGTTAGGTAAGTTTGTGGGTTGGTTAGCTCGAGTGTTTGTTTGTTGTTTTTGACACTGGCCTTTTTGTTTATGCACTGCAGATATCATTACATGCTACAATATACTCCTTACCTTGTCCATTCCATGTTCCCACTTGTTTATTTTCCTCATTTCATTCCTTGTAACATTGTAAATTTTACTACATCAACCATTTCTTTTATAATTTATGCTTAATACAATCTCAACTAGTGTAATTATTAGGTATGACATTACTTATCCGTTTAATAATGTTTATCACTTTCGTATGTAATGTTAATCAATGCACCCTTATTGTAAAGTGTAACCAAATTTGTTTATGTTCTTGATTTCCACAATATGTCATTTCAAATAATGGATTAATAGTTCACATACACTAATTGGTACATCGTGGCTTGGCTTTTTAATTGCTTAACTTGAGTCAAATGCTTAGGGTAGACTGGCACAAGCTTCCACAATAATTTTCTGGAGTGTTAGTCTATTTCTCTTGCCAATATATATATTGTTGTTCTCTTTACTCAAAACATTTTTTCAGTTCAGCCCACACACTCTATGATTACCACATGTGATTGCAAAGAAGTTTGATTTTTCTGGCTGTTGCCTTAAGGTGTTTCTCCAGTATTTCTGAGTAATCATGCTTATTAATTATTCCACCTATTTACAGCAGTCCCTTTTGAAGTAAAATAGCCTCAGAACATGACGCTGCCATCTCCACGCCACACCCTTTTACCAATTTCCATAGTACAATTTTTGTTCCATCTTACCAGAGAAAACTCACTCAAAAATCTAAGCTTTTGCTGTGGTGATAATTTGCAAACACCAGTCTTGCATTACTTGTGCTTAGTGAAAAAGCTCACTTTCATGGATGTAGCACACTCTTAAAAAACACTTATTTAATAAACACTTAATTTGGAAGTTTGACAATCAGCCAAAAACTTTTTGAAACATTCCACAAGAAGAAGTTCAATATTAAATGATAGAAGTAATATCCACCAAACCTTGTTCTTTGCCAGCAAAGAGGTCATGGCACACCATACATACTACTGTGGAAATATTCAGGATATCCAGAGAACATAGCTGAATGTTTATGACTCTTGAGACTTCAAATGGCACTGAATGAGAACCTGACATGCTACTGTGATAAATAAAGGCATATAGGCTCAGGAGTACTTCAGAAAACTGTTACTGTTATTACCAGAGTCTATACATACATAGAGCAGACATACATCTGTCCTATAGAGAAACATTGAGTTCTCTGAGCCCAAGCCCACCCCAGATGGTCAGAAAGAAAATGGAAATGTCTGTTTTGGTCAAATGAGTCCACATTTTAGCAATTGATGGGGGACAGGACTTCCAGGCATAAAAGCCACATGGTTTGGGGGTGTGTCAGTTACAACAGAATGGGCGGTTAAGGCTGATGTAGAGGACCATACACTGACATCTTTCCTGGGACATCCATGGTTATTTCAGCAAGACAATGCCAGCCATCAATCTTAAATAATAAAAAATCTGAAGCCATCATAATTGCTTCTCCTGCAACAGTCAGGAGGCTTAGTGACACTACTGTTTGTATCCCTGGTTTTGTTGTCTGTACCTCAACACTAGTGAGAAATCTCGGAGTAATTTTTGATTCTACATTATTGTTTGACTCACATATAAACAACACATGTAGGACAGCCTTCTACCATCTTAAAAATATCTCTAGGATTCGCCCTTTTTTCTCTCTCACTGCTGCCGAGACCATAGTCCATGCATTTGTCACTTCTAGACTTGACTACTGCAATGCTCTGTTGTGTGGCCTCCCTGCTCAGGCTTTGAGCAGGTTGCTTTATGTGCAGAATTCTGGTGCTAGGGTGCTGACCCATACAAGATCTTGGGAGCATATTACTCCAGTCCTAAGTCGTCTTCATTGGCTTCCAGTGAAGTACCGAATACAGTACAAATTGCTTGTGTTGGTGATTAAATCCTTGCATGACCTTGCCCCTTCTTACCCAAGTAGTCTACTGCAACCATACTCTCCAGTGCGTACTCTTCGGTCCTCAAGCCTCCATTTGCTTGAGGTCCCACATTTTAAGCTAAGCACCATTGGAAATAGAACATTTTGTGTTGCGGGTCCAAAGCTGTGGAATAGTCTTCCTGACGAACTGCGAGCTTCTTCATCTTTAGATGTTTTTATAACCAGACTAAAAACTCATTTTTTAAACTGGCATATGGATGATATTATGTATATGTCTCTATGGTCATTTTATGTTTTTATGCGCATTTACCTTTTATTGACCTTTTTTTTTATTTTTTTTTTTTTTATTTTTTTTTTTTTATCTATTGTAAAGTGTCCTTGGGTCACTTGAAAGGTGCTTTCAAATAAAAATGTATTATTATTATTATTATTATCAATCTGCATTGTGGCTTGGTAGACACAGAGTACACATGGTTTACTGGTTTTTCCTGCTATCCAGATCTGTATCCTACTGAAAGTGCAAAGAGCATCACGAAGAGGAGTATCTGACCAGGGACTACTGACAGCTGAAAACTTGCAACATAGTATATGCTCAATTGATTAAAAACTAAAAGGCCTCAAATGAACATAACTGGTTTATATTTACAAGTTGGTGTGTAAAAAACATTGGAAACCATTTCAGTTTAATTTTGACATACATTTTTAAAAGCATTAACAAATCACACATTCTTGTTTTAAAAACATATACGAAAATATCCCATTTATCAATGACATTTAAAAATCAAAATTATGGGTCATTGAGGGTTCTTACTGTGATCAGCTCTTCCTTATAACTGAACTCCTCATCTGTTTTCTAGTTATGCAAATTTGGTGGCACATAGGTTGTTTGCATTGGAACTAATATTTACATGACCAAATTGACCAATGGCACAATGCATATTCTGTTTCTAAGTACCACAAGACATATTGCATCGTTTTTGAGTTACATTCTTTAGATTTTTTTATTGACAATACAGGCAAATGTGTAAGATCTAGTGTAACTTGATCTCCACGCTCCCAGCATTATATTAATGCCATCCATATGCTCTGATCATTTCATTAAACCTACATCCAGAACTTTGATTATGCATACATTTACATAACATTATTATATAGGAATCTAACTTAATAGTGTCATTTAATGTTGAAGAGTTTTATTTCTGTGGTCACCTCATATAGAAATACCACCAGTAACCACCAGATTCATAAAACGTTTATCTACATACTGTACAGTACTTGTGGAGGGCTTTATCCAGGAGTTCATTATAAATGTCATCTTTAATAAAGTTACTTTGCCTCTACAGTGAATTAACAATCAACTGTGGTCATAAACAAAAAAAATTGCCACTGAGTCGCCCTCACAAGTATTTTGAAGAGAGACCAGCTTTATCACTACTCGTATAAAATGCTATACATTTTTCACTTTTCAGTCTTCAGGTATTTTATTTTTGGTGCAGGAGTTCCAGAATAAAGGGTATTGTGAAGTTTATGGAAGTCGTACTGATCAGTTTGATAGCTGGGTTGTGCCCTATATTAATCAGTGCCCTATTCACTATATACCCTCATCTTGTATTTGACAAAGTACATTGAGGAAAGCCCTCCAAGAACCCACTGAGAATGCACTGAAGGCCCTGCAGCTCGAAAAAAAGAGCCTTAACATGAGAGTTTATGACAAGAGTCTGGGGCAATTTTCAAAAAAATGGAGGAAGGACTGTACGTAATAAAACCTAATGCTGGGTGGACTTTGATAGTTAGAAGTGGGACAAACTGCCTGACAGAGCTTGGTTAATACAAAGCCAGGGGTTTTTACTTTAGTAGAATGAAAGGAAAAAAAAGGTCCTTCCTTTACCTTTTGGCAGTGTGTCGGCCCATTGCCTAGTGAATGAACTGCCCCTGCTAAGTATATCATGCAATGATTTACCTTTGTCAAATGTAGTTGTTCTGCAGTTGTACTTGCCCATTAAACTACTGAATAATGCACTAATAATAAAAAACAGATGAATTTTAATTTTAACGAATAAAAGGAAGAAACTTACTTTTCCTGTGCAAATACTCTGCCACCAATGCTGCAACATGGACATAACACATAGCTGCCTATAGACAAAAGAACAAAAAAATAAATAAATTATATCATGTGAAAAGAAGGAAATGCAGGCACAAACTGTGCAAAGTACCTTCATTATTTTAAAAGTGACCGAAAGCCTTATACACAGATCTGGTTACTAACTCTTTACTTATATACATGTCCATACTTTCCCATATGTTCTTTTTCTTATGAGATTTTTTTTTTACGTTGCTCCAAAAGAAACAAAGAACTGGCTTCAAAGTCACTGATGCAAATATAATTTGCGTGCCATATAGTGCAAATAATATTGTTTTCTTAACTAAATGATGCATCTTTTTAAATATAAGTTTCTCAGCAGAACAAACAGACGTATAAGACGTTTAAGACGTATGTTTACTTAAACAGAATTCAACTGAAATAATAATTACATTAAATTGTTCTGTAATTTTCATGGAATATTTTAAAAATAATTAGATAAACCAAAAAGAATTTGATGCAGCAAATATTTGTTGGTCCCTGATATTTTGGTGTTACATGTTTACAAGAAAAAAACAAATCCTCTGAGCAAAAAACAGTTGGCAGTTTTGATAACCCTGGTTTCTAGTTCTAACACAACAAACTGGTTTGGGCTTGCCCTTGCCCTTTATGCTATGACTAACATGCAGAAACCTTGCTGTTGTACACGCAAGTAAGTTCAGAACACATAATTAAATACCATTCATAGTCTACATGCTACTCTTATCAGCAGTTATGCATGTGCTTCAGCTGTAGTTATGTACATGCTTAAGTGAAAGCAAAATCCCAATCAGGAAATCAAAAAAGCCTATCAGCAGAAGTTCATCATGACAGTAAATGTGAATATGCCAACTACACTTTCCTATTATAGAGCAAATCTGGATTTATTTGACAATGCTCAATAAGTCTGCTTGCCAAATGGGAGCATTTATTATGCAACCCTCACAGCCTACCACACTGAACACAATGGCAAAGATAAGAACAGCAAAGTCACAGGGCGTGGCTCCAGGAGGACTGTGTTAATTTCATAAAGATATGAATCATTCCTTTCTGCTAAACTCGGGAAGGCATTTCTAACACACGTACCATTTAACTCTTTAATCTCTAGGCATGACAACTCATGAATGTAGAGAAAATGTGATGGCGGCATTTAAGACAAAATAATTACTGTGTTTCAACTTTAAACAGGTTTGTGTAATTGTTAAAAATAAACAGTGTGTGTGATTGTTAAAAAAAAACCAGCAACTTTGAGCTCCTAACAATTATACCTTTGGTTTTTAAATGGTAGAAGAAGAAATCAAGGTCAAACATATTTCCTCCAACTTTAGTAAAGTCATTGTTATGTTTTGTAGGTCAAATATCTCCATTAATTTTTGTGTAATGTTATTTCAATGCAAATGCATGAGCTTATATTTTATAGTCCATTGCCCTTTGCTAAAGAAAATGCTTCTGTACACAACACCTCCACTTGTATTTGAAACTGATACAAAGGCCTTAAAGGGAGCATCTGTGATTGTGGGTAATTGCAGTTCTCTCTGGTTGGTTACTTTTAGAAGCTAAGTGTATTTTAATGTGGAATGGTGTGTTTGAGGGGAAAATGTCTGTTGTTTGTATTTGGATGAAGTTTTATCCACTGTTTGAATTAAAATAGAAACTGATTTGTAAATTGAATTGTTTAGTTTTGTAGCACTTTTGGTAATGCAGTTAGCTGACTCCAATGTTTGGAGACATTTCCACATTAAGTGAGCTGAAACAGCAAAAATAAGTCTATATTACCCACCTATTGAGCAGTCACAAGCAATATCCTCATTTCACTTTGTGCTTTTCAATGTTTGGAATTCTCTCCATTGTCTAAATACACTCTCTGCTACGAGCTGAGAGAGAGAAAGCCTAGCATACTGGACTGAGACAGTTTGTCTTCTCAGAGACCAGTAACTTAAGAAGGACACAGCAAAATGTACTTCATGGCCCACTAGTGGTCTATGTTCCAGTGTTTAACAAAAGGTACAGAAGTGATAAAAAAAAAAAAAAAGTTGTGATTTGTTTGAAAGTTACCTCAGAGAAATCAGCGTTCTTGATGTGAGCTCGTGCCATGCTGTCCAGCCAGGTCCTTCTGAGCTCAGGGGTGCTAGCATATGAGCGGGCTAGGCTGTACTGGAGGTCCAGCAGCATCTCTGGGTCTTTTTCATGCTCACGCATCTGAGCAGTGGCCATAAGAACTGTACGGATGCGCTTAGTTAGGCCTTTCACCTCTGTTGGGAATGATGTAGTCTACACAACACACACATTTTTTTCATAGAACATTTAAAAATTATTTTAAATTTCCATATCTTGTAAAACAAACTTAAGTTCTTAAATGCACAAATTAATTTTTTTAACTTCTATTATATTATAATTATTTAACTTCTATTTCTCTTCAAAGACCTCAAACAGCACAATTTTGCTGTACCTTCATGTATTTGTCACTGTTGGCAAAATTGTTGATGATGGAGAGTGACTCCTGGAAGCGTGAACTGCCTGTCAGAGCCACATCTGCAATTAGCTGGCTCACGGCAATAATAATCTACAGAAGAGCCAAAAGAAACACAGCTTTAAATAAATGTTCAAATGCAGACATTTCTTGACATATTCAAACCATATGTAACACCATTATGCTATTCTTGTTTGGCTCATCTCTAAAGTCTGGAAAAGATAAAAACTAAATGCATACCATGAGATTGATTTCAAGCTGTTCATTCTCTTTGTTAAAATGCATTTAGAAGTACTCAGCTACCGGAGTTCAAAGGATGGAAGCTGGTTTCAATTCATTCCCTCATTAAGAAGAATGAAAAAAGTTACACTGGATGAAAGTTTAGTCTTTTTTTTATGTCTAAGGAAGGGAGCTTCAAAGCATTACTCTTGTGTTGATGTATCTAAACAATTGACTCAAAAATATGTGCCAAGACGAACAACTTTCTGTTTCCAATGACATTCACTTGGGCACCAATGAATCAACTATTGTGATAAAATTCCACAAATGATTTCAACACCCAGTTGTTGGACTGAAGTCAATATACAAAGGGCATGGTACACTGTACCTGTAGGTGCATTCGCAAAAAGGTCTTCCTCTTTGTGTACTCAAAGTTGTTCTTCATGAGGAGGTAAAGCAGGCCAGCTGCCTCTCCACGAACGATTCCCAGTCTCGACATGCAGCACTTCAACACTTCATAACAAAGCGATCCACACAAGGTCACATGGCCTTTGAAGAGAACTACTTGAAACTGAAATGGGGTAAATGATTTTAAGAAATCAGAGTGACCACAACATTATAAAAAGTGTTTTCTGATTACAGTCATGAATGTCTCCTTTAAGAAATGAATTTTTGTTACAGTGTTTTTAAGACCAATTTATGTCAGTAATAACTCTCATTATTGGCTGCCCTGTACAGTGGCCGATTTTAAAAGAATTTAAGCCTGTAATGTACAAAACAAATAGTTGAAGGAGAATCCTAACAATTTATGCACAATCTGAAGTGTTTTTTTGTGAAATAGAGCATTGTATAGAAATTTACCATTTAGATTTATTTATCATATAAATCAGGATTTGCAATATCTACCACATAATTATAGACAATATAATTAATTAATAAATAGTGGTAAATACATTTAAAAAATATAAAATCAATGATAATTTCAAAATAGCAGCTTTGTTTCAATGTACATATCATATGAACTATTATTCTACAGTTAGTTCGACCCTGTAATGTGACTGGCTGTGACAGACTTTGCCAATACTGCACTCTGACCAAAGCACTTCTGGTACTACTCCACAAAATACACGAAACCTAGCAACAACACCAGTGCTTACAAGACAGTAGTGGGGTGCCTACACTTTTTCGACCAACAGAAAACTGATTCAGTTTCCATTCCAAAAGTTACGGCACAGTAGACACATTGTGATTTGTAAACAAAAGAAAATCGCAAAGAAATAAAAAAAAAAAACACAAAAACGCTAGGTTTGTGTGGTTCTGTGGCTGTGTTGAGCTTGAGGCTCATGTTCACCAGTTCAGCAGGACGGCTCTGGAGCCATACTCCATAATGCTCACTTTTAACTTACAGAGAGAACTTGGCATCCTATCACTGTGATATTAACCTGATGTTCACAATGGATAAACCAATATATTTTTTGACATTAACCATTTTTCTGGTTCTGGCACTGTCCTTATTTAGACTGAGACTGCTATGAATAACGCAGCCTTGGTTCCCATCATAACTGGTACAAACAGATTGGCTCACTGAGAAAAAAGAGAAAAAGCTCAAAGATTCAGAACAGAACCCGTTAAAGATCTCAGGTTATAGCACTCCCTCTCATGCTTGACTGCTTACAATATTTTTCATTTCATGTGCCATAAAAACTCGATCCTTTACTAGTATAACTGAATTTTTACGAAAAACCTACTGTGTAAAGGCATTATACAGTCTCATGAAGCCATAAATATAAAAAAAAGCAGATGTTATCTAGCCTGTGTTCACCTTGGTGATGAAGGCTCTGAGTGAGGCAAACACATGTTTGATGGACACCTCTGATTGTCCCATTCTTAGGAAGGCAAGATAAATGTCAAACACTTTCTTCATTAAAGTGTTATGACCATCACTGTCCAGAAGCTGGTTCTGTGAGAAAAGGGTAAAAATAAGAAACGTATAAAACAACATTGTTACTGTTTCGGAGTAAAAAAAGAACACAAAGCTTAACAAGTATCGCATGTATTACCTTGAAGCTCTGTATGAAGAGGGAAATTGTGTCTAACACAATGAGGCTGGCTTCTGTAGAGATGTTACCCTCTAACAAGGCCTGGTGGTTAATCTCTGTTTCTGTGGGACCCCCACCTGTAGTAAAATAATATTCAGGTTTGGGCCAGTTGATATGGTAACATGTCTGAGAAATCTTCTAAAGTAAGACCAGTTTGGTGGAACATAACTCATTGAAATAATGGGGAAAGCAATGAGAGCTAAATTTACAACATGGAATCTGTTTACAACGTTCCTACGTGATTTGGTCCACACCTTCTCACTTTTACAGTTTGGGCCAAAACAAAGTAACAGATGTGAAAAGTGTCTCTTAAAATGGTACAAAATATATAAGCAACATATGCATTTAATGTTTTTAAATATGTAAGCTTAATCTGAGCCACAAATAAGTAGTAGTTGTAAAGAGTAAATTGTAGAGGTAAATCTGTTGATTTATTTATTCCACTACCTGCATGCCAATCAACGACAAGTATGTGGAGACACAGCCCATGTAGGCAATGACCTTAACCCTAACCCAGAGTTGTAATCTGTGACATGATGGACATTACCCATGTTGAGAGTGTAAGAGGCCTCCATGGTGCTGAATTGCTGAAGGCTCGCCTGCAAAAGGCTGGACCGGCCACGCATTACTGGCATTGTTTGAGACTTTCTGTCTGAGGAGAAAATCTTGGACACCCAGGACTCCTGACCTCTACACAAGTAGGAGATATCATTACCAATGTTTGGAAATTATTCCAAAAGTGACAAAATGGAAAACACAGCAGTCTGTACAAATCCATACCTACTGATGTTCCTCTTGCCAACATAACGAAACTGGACAAGACAAATCCTGTACAACAACAGAATACAATTTATTGAAACAATAAAAGCTTGGAATGTAAAGATAAATGCAGGACAGAAACAGTCAAAAGGGTTTTTGGCTCCAAGCTCTTGTAGCAATTTTTTTACACAAACACATGAATAATTATGTTTAGCAATTGCTTTTTGTGCTTATTCATAATATAATGACGTGACTTACTGACACTAATGTTGCAACTGGTTAAACACTTTTTGTGCCAAGCTTGTCTAGGAATTGAGCTTTTCTTGGCATTATAATTCAGAGAGTAATAAGCAATCTGGAAAGTATTTTTATGAATTACTCCACACCATGAGGCTTTTAATGTGTGACTCATGGCTTGCCCATGCTTTGCTTTGGGTATTGTTTACTTATGGTTTCTGTAATCACAACAGAAACAAAATTCCACAGTGGATTCAACTTGTCTGACTGACGTTTTAAGGAAGTCATTCAGGGAAAAGTTGTCATTGTTCATGAAGGAATTTGTCTACACTGGTAAGATCTTGGACTCATTTTCCAAAGAAGACTTCTTTTTATTCACTGTTTGACGTGGAGTAAGGTGAGCACTAACACCAAAAACGATACCAGACAACAAAATCTACATGATTTACTCTTGATGAACCTGGTGATATTGGAAGCCATCCAAGCGTGGTGATAAGAAAATATACATTTGAATAGCTGTGAAGGATTGAACAAGAAGTGAATTAATATATTCCCAGAGTAAGTGACTCACTCTAGAAGTGTGAGGAAATTCATTATGTCCTGTGGATTCACTTTGTTCCAGTAAGCCAGCAAGGTATCTTAGGAAAGAAGAAAATATGGAAGAAAAATATTTGATCTGTAGGTTTGCTGTTGGTCGTCCTACTGATTCTCAGAACAAACCAAATGTCTCAAATTAATCCTGAATACACACATATTGGATACAGTAAACAACACATTCTTAACCGATATGACAAATATTTGAAATTGAAGAAACAAATTTTTTGTAGGATTGTTTGTACTTACCCTCTGAAACTGTCCTGATAATGTGTAGGAAACATAGCAGCAGACCTTTTACTTCATATTTTCCGAGTCTGCCTATAGATGGAAGGTTGCTCATTGTGGAACCACGTCTGTGTAACTGGGAAATAAAATCAATATTGTAAATTCTAAGTTGAAGTGAGATTAAGTTGATTATATCATATATTTAATTGTGATTACTGCAGGTTATAGAAGAAGGTGGTGAATCACAATAGGGTTTTATTCATTCATTCATTATTTGTAAAGCCATATTTGTAAGCGCTTATCCAGTTCAGGGTCGCGGTGGGTCCAGAGCCTACCTGGAATCATTGGGCGCAAGGCAGGAATACACCCTGGAGGGGGCGCCAGTCCTTCACAGGGCAACACACACACACACTTTTGAGTGGCCAATCCACCTACCTATGGAAGGAAACCGGCGCACCCGGAGAAAACCCACACAGACACAGGGAGAACACACCAAACTCCTCACAGACAGTCACCCGGAGCGGAAATTGAACCCACAACCTCCAGGTCCCTGGAGCTGTGTGACTGCGACACTATCTGCTGCGCCACCGTGCCACCCACAATAGGGGTTTAGAATTATTTAATTTCTTTTTCCACATTTCTCACATTCTAATTTAAGAAGGTACATGTGGTATAAATACACATTATCTCTTGTAAGCACAAAAACAGTTCTGTTTACTAATTAGTGTTGTTTTTTCCTGTGCTGATTATTTTAAAAATAGGTTTTAGAGTTGGGCATATGCTTCTTTGCATTGGGTTTTAACACCGTTCAGTTCCTGGATATGTCTTCCTGTAGACAACCAATTATCAAAGTTTGTCCTTTTCTGCTTCAGTGATGTTTCTGTCATTTCTTCATTGGGTTTTGATTCATGTGTTTTCTGTGTGCATTTTTCTGTTGGTGCTTATAGGATTTTTGTTTTCACTGCGCTTGTGGCTCAGTAGTGTTAAAAAAAAAAAAAAAAAAAAAAAAACTTTTGCAATTATATCACTTCTCAGTGTTCTTTCACCAACCGTACACCTATAGATTAATATACAAACAATACCTAACACAGTGCAATGTTCTTGTAAAGTGTTCATTCAGACAGCAGAGTACTACAAATAATGATTTCAATAATAATACTAAGGATAATTATGAACAAATACAAGTATGTTTGTATGCCTTTACATGTCTAACCTCATTAACATCTGGTGTACCCGGTTCCCCATATATAGAACTTCTCGAGTCTTCTCTCCTTACGTGTCCATTTTGGGTGACGACCCCAGCTAAGTCACAAACACATTCGTATAATCATTACAGAATACAAATAAAGACGATATTCTGCCACAATCTCAAATACTGCAGTACTTGTTGAAGTGTGAAATTTGATCATGTTAGTAACAATGCCAGTTCAACTCACTCTGGTCCTTGTCTATGGCTGTACTGGCTCGGCGGCTGTCTATTGAGCCGGTCATGGACAAGTCATCTCTGCACTGAGGGAAGATTTGAAAATAATTATTTATTTCTCTCTATAGAAATAAGATACAAAATTGGGAATATCTTCTAGTGAAATCAACATATGACTATTGTTTTAACAGTCTGTGCTACAGAGAATACATGTAATATAATGCAAAAAGAGACACCAGCTTTTATTTCATGTCTGGTCAAATCTACTATTAAGTATATCATTGCTGCCCAATTACAAACATGTATCTCCATTTTTTTTATGTCAGTTTTAATTTACTACATAATTTAAACAAAGCAGGCATCGTTCACATTGTGTAAAGTTACTATTTTGGGAGATACATTCTTATTAGACAGTGACAATGTGTATTTTTGATAAGGGGAATATTCATGTAGAATATATAATCTGTTAGGGAAAAAATGTCTCATACTAAAACACCAACTTAGAAGAAGAAAATGTCTGTTGGTCTGGTCTTCATGGAATTTTAACATAATATAAAGAGCTGCTGCTATTTTCAATTTATGAAAAAGGGAGAAGAAAAACAAAAAATGGAGTTGCGATAGTTATATTATGAAATGGGGTTTCGTGAAATATTCTGAGCTCAAAAATGATTAAAAATGGTAGAGAAAATTACTTCTAAAAATTAAGATAGGCCTAGCAGACCCCCGGGACTGTCCTCATGAGGTAAACAGACCTTAAAGCTTTCACCTTTTACAAAAAGGAGAAAATCCATATCCACTATTTTTCAGATCTGAAAAAATACATTTCATTTTGGGCATAAATAAGATATTCATTAAGTGGGGTTCAGCTAGACACACTGAGATAGCAGCTTTAATACATTTTTAAAAATACAGTTTGTCATTGCTTCTTGACAGATGTTTTTGCTTCTTGACTCATTGCCTAAGATGAGCTTACCATGAGGCCAAAGCCTGATCCAGAGGGCTGTTTCTGTGCAGTCAGATGATTCAGGTTCTGATACAGTAGCTCAAAGAGCGGAAGATACAGCATACATATACGGGCTTGCTGATTCTTTTCAGGGTTTAAACAGAAACAATTTCTAAATTACTCATCCACAGAGCACAAACTAAAACAATGCAATTCAGTTATGATAGAATTACAGTAAAATACTGTTCTAACTGAACCTCTTTTTCTAAGAAGGCCAATAAACTAAAGAGTCAATAAATCTATGAGACAAAGACCAAGAGTTTGGGACTCAAAAATACTGTATCCATATTGCCTTGTGTGTAATGCAGGAGGTAACTATGTAGGTTTACATATTTCCATAAGCGCTGGTAACCATATATGCCATATGAATTTAGCTTATTGTTTGAGTCCTTTCAGACACAGTGGTGCGTGTGGTCTGCCTCTGCTGCTGGTGTTTGTTTGAGGACAGTTTGCATAACAGACAGTGCTTATCTGAGTGTAATGGTAAAGCATTGTTCGAGAGTCATTTGCACAACGGCATTAGAAGGGTTTGCTAATATCCTCCAATATCCTGCAGCATAGCAATATCCTACATCCTCTTCCTTCATGTTAACCTCTATGTTTGAACATAGCTGACTCAGATTCATTCTTTATTTCAGAGGGTTTCTGTAAGGATAACTACAGTACTGAGACAAAGGTCTGGTGGAACTGAAGAGAAAAACAATGCTCTCATACAATTCTCAGTCAAATAAAACAGCATATCAGCTATCTACGCAAATATGTCACTGGCGCCAGACTTTACAGTACAAAGTTCATTTACAGTCTAGTCAGCAAAAACACTTGTTATTTAGTATGAAGGAAAGTGTGTTCAGATTGATTGATTGATTTTGATATAAAGATGACTGAACTCTCCCAGGTGACTCACCTTATACATTGTGTATCTCTCATCCATGCCATGCTTAATTATCAGATTCTTCAAAACAGCTACAGCCAGCTGTTTGATCTCCGGACTGCCCTGCAGGCCCTCTGCCACTTCTCGCAGCAGCAGTCCTACTAGAAAATGGTTCCTGCAATAGTCCTCAGTGAGGCTGTACTCCAGACTCTGGTCTGCAAAATAGTGAACCCGTATTACCAACAGTAACTTGCTGGTGATCACTGTTCATATCATTGTATACCTTTGTAACTGAGACAGGTCAGATCCTTCAAGTTGACTGACAAGCAATATAAATGCATTTCATGCATCATTGGACTCCATGATACATATACAAAAAGATGCATTTGTGCAAATGTTGTGGCAAGTATTGTCTGGCAATAAATTTTCACTAAGCCACAGAGACAAAGCTTTGATAGTGGAATATGTCCATACAAAAACAAGGTATTTCAGAAACGAAAACACAGTACGATGGAACATGTAATTTTGGGTCTAGTGCTCTAGTTGATATCAAAACTGCTCCTTGGTTCAACAGGAAGTACAACAAGAAAAATGTAGAGTTTCTGAAAGAACTTGTGATTCATAGAGCAGGATTTCAATGCCTTAATTCAACACGTTGACATGTGTTGGCAGATTTCATTCATCACATGATAAAGCTATTCCATTTTCTAATTTTTATTTTATTATTAATTGAATAAAAGCCCCCAATCTGCACAAGATCCTTCTGTATGCACAATCAATCAAAGAGTGCAGAAGGCAAGAAAGGATAAAGTGTGACAAGGAATTACAGCACCTACCTATGAGAAATCACATTCATGTGTGACAACAAATTAATTTTCACAAATGAGTTTCACAAAAATGAAACCCAGCTGACACAACAGACTTCCAACTTTTATTTATTTTTTTAAAAAATTGTACTTAAACATATAAACAAACCCTGGTATGACAGAGCACTAGATGGCAGCATAACAAACAGACTCATAACGCATGGCAACTCGAGAGAAGCACAAGCCCAGGCCTGAAATGTCAGATGTGATGGCAGTTAGATGTCCAAGCATGATTAATGGCTGTTGCAAGAAAGTGGCTTGCCAGTTAGTGAGGTTATGAAAGCTCATCACCGCTAACCTGGACTTATTTTTCCACTGACATTTGCCGGCATCACCTACCTATAACGCCAAAACACTCCGCCGCGTATGTTATAAAATCTGACCATGAGTATAAAAAAACAGAAAACAGAAAATGAAAAAAGGAGGACATCATGCAGGGAGGGAAAGGGTGTGTGAAAATGTATTTGCAAAGGGGTCATGAGCAACATTATTCTGATGGTTTATTCATTTTTAATGCCATTTCACTTAATTGCGTTTCCCAGAGGCATTCGTTTGAATACGCACTATGACAGAGAATGCTACTTGTGCTACATTAACTGTATTAACTGCTTTTAATTGCTTTATTGTTTTTATTGCTCTATATGACGCTTTAAGGAAACTCAACATTGCTACTGTTGTGGAACAAAGAGACTTAACTGTGAAGGAAGTGCAAGACAAAATTTTACAGTTAGGAACTGTATACCTGTCTAGTTGTTATAACAGTAAAAGAGCAATTTAGTAGAGAAAAATAAGTTACATAGAAGCATAGCCTGTATATTTATAAAACACCAATAAAATATGCTTAGAGCTGTGCAAAAGTCTGAGATCACCTTTCATTTATAAGATTTCCCATCAAATGAACCATTAGGTTAATAAAGTTTCAGGAGCTATAAGATAACCCACTTCATTAGCATGAGGATTTCAAAAACTCATAGGTAAAGTGATTCCTGACAACTGTAAAAAGTCCTGATAGATAGAACCCACAAAATTGGTGCCATCAGATAAACATTAACAGTAGAAAATAACACAAAACTGTGGGTCCTTATAGAGAAATCAAGAAACTGTTGGTGTTCTCAGAACACTGGGCTGGACCCTCCAGAGCCCAAAAATGTGATAATGATTGGACAGCCAAAATACTGAAAAAGTGATCAGTTTCATTTTCAAGTCTCCTGTGTAAAATTATATTATTTTGCATTTCTTGGGAATTTTGACTGGAAATGTACAGTAGTCTCAGACTATTGCCTACACTATATTATCTAAATTGTATCTACAAATGCACAAGTATAACAAAGTTCCTCATGTAAAGTTTAACATACAGCTTTATTGCCAGATATTAAGGGTGGAGGTCAGTGGTCATAGTTACTGAATGAGCACCATGTGCACGATGTGGATGGGATCAAGTGCAGGCAGTATAAGGAAGACAGGGAGTTAAACTTTAATTGATAATATACGTCAGAAAGCCGTTATTGCCCGGAGTCTTACCCTGGACTCTCTGTAATTTCGTTCTTCCAAAAGCCATGGGGAGGTTGAGTGGAATGTAGTGCTCATGATTACACACGGTCATGAGAAAGTAGAACTTCATTTCTGTCAAAACCTGTAGATGACAAATGTTACATATTAGGCAACAGCTCATCTACTCCTTACTTACAAGGAAAAAGAAAGAGGGGGAAAAAATAGCAGCTCAAAAAATCTACTGCAGTACTGAGTAACTAGAATGGCAGTGAAACTGTTTATGTCCAGGATCAGCACTGGAATAGTGATTTGCATGGCTATGTTTGTGTCTATTTTAAATCCTTTTGGGTTAAAATAAAATGAAAGCGGTAGAGAAAATAGTACAGAAAATGTGGGGAAAATTAAGTTGCAATTCTTCTGAGAAATATTGAGACTTAAAATGCTGAGAAACAATATTATGACTAATATTCAAATGCATTACTATAAATGAATGTCCAGGCCTCTTTTTGTTTAATAAACCAAAAAGACTATGAAGGTCTGGTTTTGAACAGGGTAAAGCCTTTGCATTCAACAGTTGCATTCTTTCAAATTGTGGTTTTGTCATAAAATGTTTAATCTTTTAGCCAAGAATGATATTAAATATAAAAAAGGAAGTAATGACAATAAACATATCTAAAATACAACAGATTTAAATTGAAATTCCTTTGCTTACTAATACATTTAAATAGATGTAAAAATATTTTTCATCTGAAATTATTCAAATTAATACAATTCCTAATAATCATTTAAATAAAGACACAGTGTGTATGTGGTATCTAGCACTGAGGTTGCAGATTCAACACAAAAACGAACAAGGAATTTTCTGGAGCCATGGTTTGGTTTCACTGTAGTGGGCTGCTGTAGAAACATGAGCTCATAACATGGTGGAAGAGGACTTGTTTCCTACATAGATATAAAGGACCCATTCTGAGAACACAACAGTTAGAAGTTACATGTGACTGTACACTAATTTTGTTCATATTATATTCCATATAGCACTCCTGCTATAGATCCTCCTTACACAATGCACCGTTAAAAATTTACGTTTCTATTCATAACCCACGTTTCATCAGAATTCTCAGGCTGAACAGTGTGAAAGACTTTGTGTAGGTGTACAGCTAAACGTTTTTCTGTGAAATGCAAACCACTGTATCGACACTGGGTAGCAATCTGTAACAAAGAACATTACCCAACAAGTGTTTGTCATTACTCCATGCAAAAGCTAACAGCTCATTGACTTTTGTCATTTACACAAAGACCACAACATCATGAACTGTAAAGTGTATACACAACTCTGTAAAAATACTTATTAGAGAAAGATACCTTTGCAAACATTTATACAAAGCATTATATAACTGTTAATAAACAACAGGTTTTACTGAAGAATAAAACATTCTTTTTTTGGGGTAACAATAATATATATAATTGTTATGCTGCTCTAATTCAACAGCCACTTTAAAAGGCTGTGTGGATCTGAATTTGCAAGTGAAAGGGAAAAGTGAATAAACCAGAGATAGCATCTACCACAAAGCTATATTTATCTTATTGTTACCACAAGAAAAGAAGCTTCCTCAATTCAGGTATTAACCTAAATATATATATAAATATGGGATAGCAAAACACAACCTAAAAAAATATTAAATTTAATGTTTTGTCTAATTAGTGTTAGGAGCTTTTATTTTAATAAGACCCAT
This sequence comes from Hoplias malabaricus, assembly GCF_029633855.1. Lineage (NCBI taxonomy): Eukaryota > Metazoa > Chordata > Actinopteri > Characiformes > Erythrinidae > Hoplias > Hoplias malabaricus. Next base: position 33,769,139 of record NC_089808.1, on the reverse strand, counting down.
AGCATTTCTCAAAAATGTATTAAAGTGTGATTTTATCTTCACATTCTGCTTGTTGTAAGTGTCCAAAATGCAGTTATCTTTAATAAATGTGATGGCCTCAGACAACTAAATACCTAAAGAACATCATCTAGTGTCAATGTCTTTCTATTGCTTGCAATTGCATTTTACAGATGACGTTGTCGAAAAGCAGCTTCACAGAATTAGTATCGGAACAGATAATGTGAAGCAGAGACTAGAGGAAGAAACCTTGGGAGGAACCAAGATCACAAGGGGACTCATCCTCCTCTGATCAATTTTCTATTTTTATTTAATCCCCTTCATTTTTTCATTTGTGTTTGATCCTGATCAGGTTTGTGGTGGGCCTGAAACTGATCAGGGTGTCCATCCAATACAGACCAATACGCAATCACCCAGTAACTCTCTGAAGAAACACATGGTCCACTGGCTATGTGAAACGGTCCACAGCTGTGAGTGTGTAAAGCCCTGTATGGACTAGTGCCTGGCCCAGAGTGTTTTTTAACAAAACAAATTAAGAAAGTTTGTTGCAACTCATTTTGCTCTAGACTATTCTAAACGTTTAGTGACACACATATACTTATGTTAACTCACCTAAACATTTGTTTTAAGGCTTTAAGTCTTTGTAACCAAAGAATTACAGAAGCTTAATAAAGAAGGAAAATAAAAGAGGAGGGTGGGTTGGATACTAAGCCTTTTTTGTTATTACAGTGGCCCCACTGTATTCGGTAACATCATTACTCTCTGCTGCTATGTGAAGTAGGGCCTGTGGGCCTTAAAAGGCTTTCATACATAGCGACAATGTTGGCAACAAGAAGACAGAGATGGTGTGACCCTCACTAGATCTATTGCAGTGGAATACATCTGTGGCACTTTTAACCAAGCCTCCCAAGTCCAAATACACTGTCCTTCAGTCAAAGACTCGGCTCAGATGGAACTCGTTAATACGAAGTGTGTTTGGTCTACAAAGTCCTATCCACCCCGTCTTGATCACACAGTGTGAGCGGAAGATTGAACCCTGCTGAGGGTGGACAGAATACAGCAAGCGTACTGCCGGAAGAAATTAGGCAAAAGACTGGCCATTCACTATTTTCTCTATTTCCACATCTCATTTACTTTCTGTGCTCCTTTAAATTAGCACTAACAGAGTAGTGCTGCACAAAGATCAGGCAGAAATCCTCTAAGATCCAACCTCAAATCTCCGTTGTTTGCCTTTAATAAACACAAGAGGGTCTTGTTCGTTAAGCAACTTAAGGGCTTCAAATTATAAGAATATGAGAAAATATATATATTTTTTTAGTTTTACCATTCTAATGGTTTTCTGTGTTTCTCTATTAGATTACATAATATAGTATATATTCTTGGAATAGCATAAAATATAGTTAATAAAAACTAATTTAAGCACTCTGGAATTATACATAAATGGAAGGGAATGATTTATTTGTAAACTCTATTTGTAGTAGTACATTTGAAGACTCCAGTTCTTATATTCATAGTTCATCTGAGTTCTGTGTGTGTGTGAAGGGATCACTAGACACACTTCTTTCCATACATAGGCAAACTGCACAGGACTACTTCACAATTGTTGGCCTGCTCATGGAGCAGCTGACTGTTGTTTAGATCAACACCATCAGTAGCTTTCTGGCTAATGCTTGCTTTTCTGTTGAGACAGAGGAAGTTTTTGGGCTTGTCTTCTATGTTTGTTTTGAGCAGTTGTATAGATGGGTAATATGCCAGTATAAACATTTACTTTCCTTGCAGCAGATCCATTAATTTCTTTTCTGAATCGTCAATGCTATAGTGGTGCCTGCGTGATTTTATTTCCATTTAAGTTTAGAAAAGGGCAAACATTTCTTAATTCCATAAGTTTATACTAAATTTATTTATGTGGATATTATGTAATCAATTATATTTTTGTAAAACATACTCTCAGAAGAAGCAACCGTTGAATATACTGTGATCAAATGTCCATTGCTTGTACACAACAATAAATAATACAAATAAGTAAATGCCTTTCCCACAGGATAGTGCTTTTTCTATTCAACCCATATCAAAGGCCTACCACTAGCACTTCCTCATAGTTTACCATGCTTTGCTTTCTTAATTTTCTAAATCTAAGTTTGTCGTTTGTCATTATGCAATACATTTCTGGAAAATTGCAAAATATGTACAATCCTTTCTCCAAGAAATTTGGGACAAATTGCAAAATAATATAAAGTAAAAAAAAATCCAGAATGAAATGATGTGCATTTCATTTAAAAATTAAATTTAATTTAAAAAAGAAGACATATCAAACTCAAAAACTGTCTTAACAGTGTCATATATGTTAGGCCAGTGTTCGGATTTAAAATTGTTACATTTCAAATCTGCATATATATTTGATTTAAATTTTAGTCTTCAACTATATGCCATTCTGTAGCTGGTCCAATTAGATAAAATAGATTACAATATATGGCAAGAAATCTGAGAACAAAACATACACCATACGTCAAGGGTGTCACTAGGCACAATGCTTGAAACCATGCTGTGAAGGCAGTAAATGGCCTGTGACTTTAAAGATTAAACAGGAAACTGGTCACTCATGTTTCCCCTCTATTCATTCAAAGTTGGCCCTCTACAAAAACACTGACACCACTACAAAGAAAAATAATTTATTATCAGCTGCCACAACATGCTTTGAAGAAAAAACAACTATACAATTAGAAACCTCAAAAAAACCTGGACCAGTGAAGACTTTTTTCCATTCTCCCCTGTGTCACAGGCATCCATAAAAAGAACTAAACAGTTGTTTATATTACAATCACTGCTAAAAATAAATTCAACTCTGACAGTTGTAAGAACTAATTGGAGAAACGTGTAGCAGGGTGTATATCTTGTTCCTAATCTCCTAAGGTTTGTGGAACCTCTAAATATTATGCTCCAATAGCAGAGGTGAATAGAGCCATATTTCAAAAGATGCTGAACAGTAATTACACTGATCAAGATCTACCATTGTGATGCACATAGAGGTATTCAAAATATACCTTTTGTTAGAAGAATCATTTACAGTGTACACCTCAGAACATGGCCAGGGATATGTTTGTGTCTGTTGTGTAATTTTATCGACTTTGATTTGACCGTGACTACAGAGCCAAGACTTCACATTGATCCAATCACAAGTCTTATAATCAGTGTTCTGTAAAGTAATGTACACATTTTCCATCTTACCTTGGGGTCTTTCTGACTGAAGCCACACATATAGTCATTCACAAGACTGAAAGCGAATCCTCTGTTCATGAAGGTTAGGCACCGCTGTAATGAAAAGTGAAATTGAAATGGCAGCCACAATAACATAATTGTATTTAATTATCAATTGATAATAATTGAAAACAGCTTTGGGTGGATTGTATATTTTTGAAAGTTTTTCCTCAGTCTGGTTGTGAAAAAGTCTTTCAGATGTTCAGCTGTCTGAATGCGGCAGGTTATAGCACTGTATCCTGCTTAATATAAATATTTACATGCCCCAACTAAGAGGCGTAAAGTTTAGCAGCTTTGCAATATGTACTTGATTACACTCAAAACAGAAAAGGTGCACAAGGAATCAGGCTCCTACCCTCTGCACTTGAAACCTATGCGAGCATTTTTTGTTTTAACAGTACCACTGTAATATATATACATTAAACATTAAAAGTTGACGTTTGTAACCTTATGTTGCATCTTTTCCAAGTAATGGATATAATGATTTTTCTAAATTTGTTTTTCAAATCTTATTCATGTGATATAAAGTCTCTATGCAGTTAGTCTCCAAAAAAAATAAAAATAAAATAATAATAATAATTTTTGTAATAATACATGTTAATGGATCCCCCCAAAAAAATAAATGTTCAAATTAGATTTGTTTAAACAAGACTCAAATAAAGATTTGAAAAGAAATGTTTTCTTAATATCACAGGCAATTATCTTATCTCTTCTGGCAGTGATAATTATTTTTTCAGTTGTGTCTGCATCCAGGATCTGTGGTAAGTATAAAACAAACCTTAATGAAGTTGGCCAGACTGATGTTGACACAGCGAGCCTCCTCTGGGATCTCTACGTAGCGTAATGTGATGTGAGGCATGATGGAGAGTAACAGACACTGTAGCACCTGGTGGTATGACTCTGGAAACCGTTGGGCTCGAGGCATCTACAGGAGGAAAAAGATCATTTAAACTACAGTTCAACTTACAGTAATGCAGGGCATATACAGTACCCTATATACACTACAACATACACTGAACAATCACTGGATACGGAGCTACCTTGTATCTACAGTCACGGCCCATATTATCAGCTCCACGGACCATAAAGGTGCACTATGTAGTTTTAGTATTACAGACTGTTGTCCACTTGTTTCTCTGCATAATTTCTTATCTACATTTCACCCTGCATTTCAATAATCTGGACCCCCACAGGACCACCAGAGATCAGGTGAATCATTGTCAGTGCTGCACAGACAGGTGGTGGTGGTGTGTTAGTGTGTGTTGTGCTGGTACGAGTGGATCAGACACAGCAGAGATGCTAGAGTTTTTAAAGCCCTCAGTAGCACTGCTGGACTCGTCCACCAAACAAAATATCCTGCCAACAAAGTCTTGTGGGTTTCTTCCTGAGTCCACTGATGAAGGACTCGAGAGTGACCATCACAAACTGTGCAGGAACAAATCAGAACCTACTCTCTGACTTTACATCTACAAGGTGAATGAACATGGTAGCCGTGTCTCACTGAGTGAACAGTGTGTGAACACAATGTTTAAAAACTCAAGCAGCACTGCTGTGTCTGATCCGCTCGTACCAGCACAGCACACACCAACACCACCACTATGTCAGTGTCATGTTGAACAGCAGAAATATTCACTTTCTTGCATTAACCCTAAAGGGTTCAAGGGGTTTGTTAAAAAGTATGTCCCTGCTGTTATTGAAATATGTCAAAAGGTATGTATTCTTGTGCTGGCACAAGAATTTCTGTGAAATTCTTTCTGTGTAACAAACCATGTTTTAAAGAACAGAGAAACGTGAGTATTAATGTGTCCAAATACATAATATTTCTGTGTGTGTGTGTGTGTGTGTAATTCTAACAATAGAGAAAAAGGAGAAAAGACGGCACACAAATAGACATAAATTTGAATATTGTGATAACACAGAAACCATGTGGCAATGGGAAAGTAAAAATGGGAAAGTGTGACAGTATGCTATTGTATCAGGATAAAAAAAATTGTACTCTGATATTCAAAATATGAAGTAGATAAAACTAACCTTCATTCGGTTGCCTTCTTGGAGGTATTGTGCCATTGACTTGGCCATTGCTTCAAAGAAGAACCAAGAGTACTGAAAAAAAGATGAAAAGCACAGCATTAAAATACTACACAGGAATGTGGTGCACATTATTTGCAGACAATGACTAAACAACTAATCCCTATCAACCCAATCCTAATAGAAATATGGTGGGAGGTGGGAGTTGCAAAAACCCATATTTGCTTGTATTGTCATTTAGGCCCTATGTAAATATTAAAGTTACAGTGCATAAAATTTACAGGTCCCTAACAGTAAGGTTGCAGATTGCAAACAACTGAAGACATTGTTAATTTATGTACATTAAAAAAAATTCTATGTATATGTATATAAAAAACAGTTCTTTATTTACTTACTGGTGAATATTATGTCAAATAATCATACATTATATACATTTGTAGACAACTCTTTTCTGTTTTTGTGGACAACTGGGGGGTGGCAGTGGCACTTACCATCCACAAAGGGGCCCAATATCTCTAAAAGAATTTGAGAACCGCTGCCATAGGGGAACTACTTTTGGTTTCATAATTAACCCTGTTTGTTAAAGATATGTATGAGTGTAAAGAACCCTTTAAAGGTTTAAAGAAATTTCAGTTGATGCAAAGGTTCAAGTGTAAAATTTATTAGCAAAAATATTTCTTTATGAAACCAAATGTGACTGATGTGATCGCCTCCTCATCTGACTCTCCCTAATCACAAAGACCCATGTTTAACTGTGAGTGCAAGGAGTTTATCCAAGCAAGACAAAATCCAGGGCAGAGAAATATGTGTACGGATTAAATAACAATGTGAAACAAAAGAACAAAGTGAAAGTGACTAAAAGCCAGCTTGTCTGCTGCTTGTGCCACACTACTTGGCACCTCACGTTTGAAAGTAAACAGAAACTTGTCCTTCTGAACAGGGCTCTAGAGAGGGCAAGTACTGTGCTGTTGGATCTATGTTGTTTTTTGATCAAAAAGCATGTCACTGACATTTTATTAACACCCCAGAACTGAAACTGTGTAAAACTGTGTTGTCCAAAAAGAAACAGGCTTCGCAGCATTTTTACTGACAAACACAAACAAATTCTTCATACAACTGTTTTTACATTGCTTAACAAAATGCAGATAGCTGGTTGTAAATTAGTTCACAACGCATCAAACACAAACCTGTATTATGGGGAATTTCTTCCTGCATTTCTTAAGTTTTTAAAATGCTAACGAGACTCTAAGTCTGATCCTTAATGCAGTTGTTCCTTGTGTGTGTGTGTGTGTGTGTGTGTGTGTGTGTGTGTGTGTGTTTAGGGGGATGGGCAGGAGCAGCAGGGCAAATGCATCATAAAGAGGTAGCAGTTTTGTATGAATTACAATGTCTAAAATCCCAGTGCAGTTTGGAAGCAAAAGAACAGTAAGTGTGTGTGTCAGAGTGGGACTTTGGGTGGGCGGAGTTGAAATATTCCCATCTACACAAGTTGGGCACTGCAGATCAAGTGTGTGAACCACTGCCTTACTTCAGGGTATCATTCTTGGCCAATAATCCTGGGTGTTGCAGTATAAATTATGCAAATCAGTCCTGTCTTAGCTGTTAATGTGATTGGACAGTGTACATCAACATATTGGTAAAAATAAAACTTTAAAAATGTGAATGTGAGATTCACATTAAAGCCTAAGACACACAAGCTGATAACTTGCAAACCAGAACTGAATATTGCATGATATGAAGCTAAAAAGAGAAAGAAAAACAGATATCTATTAAAAATTGTTCATGTCACTAAATCTGCATTAAACCAGGGGCTTTCCTAGAGCTGTGCATGGTGTTATTGAAGGGAAAATGTACACAGTGCAACCTGCTGTTCAAAGGGAGTATAACATTCCACAAATAAATACATTATGTCATGCTACTGGAATTACACACACACACACACACACACACACACACACACACACACACACACACACACACACACACACACACACACACACACACACACACACACACACACACCTTACCTTTAGTAACTTGTTACAGGTGTTAAAGTCTGCAGTCTGCTTGAGAATGGCAGTCACTGTTGTGGCTAAAACTTCATGTGTGGTCACTGAGTTCAATAATGCGGGATCGTTTGTGAGAAATACGTACTACAGAAAGAAACGTTTAAAATATAATTAAAATAAAACCTATGTTCATTTACAGTAAAATGAAAAAAGAAGGCATTTATTTAATCTTCCATGTGATACATTTGCAGTCTGTATACAAAAAAGCAACTAGTGACATGAGATTTAGAACGAAACCAGGGGGTACCTTAAGAAAGGAACGCAAGTAGTGCTCCAGTCCCTCTTCATGACATTGGGATACAATGTGAATGATTACGCTGTGGGGAACATTATTCATTACTGATTTGGTATCAATACACATACAGATAAACTGACAAAAACAAAACTTTTCTGTTGATTTTCAGTCTTTTACATGACCAAAAAACTCAACATTTTTTAAATTATGTCGAAATGTCATGATGTACAGAACATTTTAAATAGACACTGTGCAAACATTATTCAGAATAAAATCTTGCTCATATATTTTACCCTGAAAATGTGTTTTTATTTATTTTTTATGGGGCATCCTTGTTACTCACTTTCACAACTATATAGCTTACATTTTAGATTCATATTAGATGCTAAATAACACTCATTAGTGTTACCAAAGGTGCAAAAACACATTCAGCTAATGATTCTCAACATTAGCTTCCCAAATACATATTATATGTTTTCATCAGTAAAGTGATCCGTCTCTCCATTGGACTTACAAATGAGACTAAAGCTAAATGCGTCATAACACTGATCACAATAGTGGGGGTTGTGCTGACTGTTATTTTTTGTTTTTCAAACTAACCATGATGATAAAATTAACACAAGTAATCTCTATGATTTGTCATATTTTGCAATTATTTAGATGCAGTGCGACTGAGAGATTTTTGGAGGTTTAGAAAAGTTTTTTTTAAACACACATCTAATTTTGTTTTCCTGTTGCATGAGAGAAAGACTGACCGTGTGGTGTTAATGGCGATGTCTTGAGGATCTTTGCTTGCCGTGGTGAGGACTTGGAAGAGTTGAACCAACACCGTGGGCATAAACTTGATTATGACCTGAGTTTCCACAGCATGCAGGCACTGCCACAGCACAAAGAGGAAATAAGAGAATGTTTACATTATAATTATAATCATATACAGGATAAGATGTAAAGTATCCTATGCCAAACCATTACAGCTTCACACAGAGCCCAAACCACTCTGTTCCTACCTGCAGCCACAAAATTTCTGTTGTTTAAATCCTACACTCTAAGGTTACAGTGGCCATTTATGATCCGATCAGCAACCAGCCACCATTAAAACCTTTGGTTACTCATTGAGCCCAGCCCTAGCTGCATAATTAGCCCTTCATAGGGATAATCAGGTAGGCACCTCCCCTTGTTGGTGTTTCACTGAATTAAGCCTACGACACCTCTGGACATAACATTACCAACTGTACTTATTTAGATAGAATTATTGTTGTCTTAAGAGTAAAATGTGTGTTCGGTTTCTTGTCCCATGTTATGTATTTTAAGAGTCTTTACTGGTACCAACAGCCAAAAGTTTAAAAATATCTTGTTTTCATTCATTCATTCATCATCTGTAAGCGCTTATACAGTTCAGGATCGCAGTGGGTCCAGAGCCTACCTGGAATCATTGGGCGAAAGGCGGGAATACACCCTGGAGGGGGCGCCAGTCCTTCACAGGGCAACACAGACACACACACATTCACTCACACCTACGGACACTTTTGAGTCGCCAATCCACCTACTAATGTGTGTTTTTGGACTGTGGGAGGAAACCGGAGCACCCGGAGGAAACCCATGCGGACATGGGGAGAACACACCAAACTCCTCACAGACAGTCACCCGGAGCAGGAATCAAATCCACAATCTCCAGGCCCCTGGAGCTGTGTGATTCCGACACTACCTGCTGCGCCACCGTGCCACCCCTCTTGTTTTCATAAAATAATTATATGAATTCTTATTCAATGTTATGAATATATACAAAAGTTGTGGAAATGGCAATTCAAGTACAGTCCAACTGATTGCCTACTTCAGAGGACACTTGTTCTCTAGTCTGTCACTGTATCTGTTGTTTTGGTTTTATTCATTTAACGCTCTCACCTTCAGGTATTTAATGAGTTCTGCTGGATTCCCTTCTGAGGCCGACCTCATTAGCTCACAGTACTGGAAGAAATTGTGGAGATGCAAATCCTAGATTGGACAAAAATGTTACTTCCAACATTGTCTGATATTCAACAGATGTTCCAAATGCAAAGGTAGATCATCAGAATTAAAACACTTTTTAAATGTTCTGAAACAAAGCAGATGTTATATAGTCATTGAATAATACTCATGCAGAAAGAGCACACCTGAGTGTAAACTGTTGATGCGGAATAGGTCTTCACTTTGAACAATGGCTTGGCATTCTCCACCCACTTGATGTCTTGTGATGACTTTTGGCAGAAAATAAGATGATTAATTTAACATTGAATTATTAAACAGTTTCTAACATTGGGTCTCATTTAGTAAACATTTTTCAACGTTTTTCTACATTTATTCTGGTTGACTTTTGCCTCATATGTGTTAAGGCTGGAAGGGTTTTTTAACAGTAGGGGCTTTCCCTAATTAAACATTTTATTGTTTAACAAGCAATGCTCTATTTCAATTTAAGGTAGCCATTCATAGTAAGAATTTCTATTAGGCATAGTAGCTACCACTTTTTAAATAAAAAGCATGTCATGAAATAATAATGTGCGATTCAGATAATAACTCTAAATTGTTCTAAATGAATTAAAACTACCACGCTGAAAAAAGAGAATGGAAAAAAATGAAACATATGTCTGATTACTCATGAATAATTAAATGCAAATGGTCAAAAAGAAGTGTGGTAGCCTTAGTTTTATCATAGAATACTGGTGGTGTGTAGCATTTAAGAACAAGCTTTGTGTTCAGTTTCTACCATAATCTGGAGTGTAAAATCTAAATGTACCTTCTTAGAATCTTGGGTCTTGTCACAGAGGTAGCCAGGAGGTAAATTAGCAGAAACAGGAAGTTGTAGATCTGAAGAATGTATTCTACCATCCTTTAGCAAAGGGGTCCATGCATATCCCACTGCAATGAATTGATGTACATCTTTAATTATACATATACACCCATACATACGCATACAGTAGGATTCCATGACATGTACAAAGTATTAGCAATGAGATTATGTAGCTACATCAGATAATTTGATCTGATTCATTAAAACAAACAGCCACAGACACATTCCTCTGGAGGGCTTATCTGTTACAATAAAGAAATAATGTAATTATTTAGAGGCACGGATAACCACAGCCTTGAAAGGAAAAGGCCATTCAAAAAATCTGGGGGGAGAAACACAGGGAGTGGACTGCTGCTGGAGTCAGTGCTTCAAGAGCCACCACACACAGCATTTCATTTGGAAATCAATGTCCCAGAGTCTGAGGAAGAGTGGAGAGGGGCACAATCCAAGCTGCTTGAGTCTAGTGTGAAGTTTCCACAATCAGTTATGGTTTGGGGAGCCGTGTCGTCTGCTGGTGTTGGTCCACTATGTTAAATCAAGTCCAAAGTCAACGCAGGCATCTACAAGGAAATTTTAGAGCACTTCATACTTCCCTCTGCTGACAAGCTTTATGGAGATGAGGATTTCATTGTCCAGCAGGACCTGGATCCTGTCCACACCAAAAGTACCAATACCTGGTTTAATAACCACAGTATCACTGTGTTTGATTGGCCAGTGAACTCACCTGGCCTAACCCCTATAGAGAATCTATGAGGTACTGTCAGGAGGAAGATGAGAGACACCAGACCCAACAATGCAGACGAGCTGAACACCGCTATCAAAGCAACCTGGGCTTCCACAACACCTCAGCAGTGCCATATATATTTGAAATTTTTTATAAGGTTGTGTACAGACTCTTAATAATTCCAGGCATCTATGTCATTATAATGGTTCATCACCTAATTTACTTACCAAGTGTCTCCACTCCTTCTCTCTTTTTGGAGTTGGCTTTGTGGCTGAGCTCACAGCTGATGTGGTAGAACGTGAAGAGAATGTGGTGTTTCTCATGAATGTGGACAGGTAGCTCAATTTTAATCTACAGATAAAAAAGTGTAATGAAAACTGTATCAGTACATCATATTGTAATATTTTTAATGATAACCAGAATCCTTTTCATTCTATGTTTAGCTTTATATAACAACAGATGACAACAATATAAACAAGATGAAGATGATCTATTTGGGGGAATCCTATTAATTCAAGGAAACTCAATTCTCCACCTGCCACAAGATGGCATCAAATATTATATACAAACACAACCACATTTATTTGAGGTTATGCTCTGCTTTGGGTGACACCTTGGGACTCCTTTTCTTGGGATGTTGATTATTCATTGAAATTCAACTTGCTACCACAAGATGGCATCAATAAATTATGCACTCCCTGCATGCTAAACTCCTCAAAACAAAATACTCTGGAATGACGATAGCCACACATCATAAAATATAGCCCAGCCTGCCGTTCTAGCTTAATATTATGAAATGAAATTCAATTGCAAACAGTTAAGAAACGAGGAGGGGGTTTCTTGAGTGGCAGGAATCTTGTGACTAGTGATGTAACCAGAATGAACAAAAATGACCTTTGTTTGTGTTTATGCTTTGTCCCAAGAATCTTAAGACATGTTTGGAAATGAAATGACTCAGTACTTCTCTGTTTCCTTAGAGTAGGTTTCTGTTTGGTTCGCAGCCTTGTTCAATATTTTGCAATATCAAGAGGAAAATTGATGAAATCTCATTTAAATGAACAAGACCAAAAAACTAAGATAGGCACTGTAGTGTTTTATGTGCATACTGGTTACAGTCCAAAAACGGTGCTTAATCATTAATCTTACAATAATGAACATTACCTCTTCATAAAACTCTGGGCTTTGGTTATGATGCAACACAGCAGCAAAAGCACTAGTGGTGAAGAGAGCTCCTCCTGGCCTGCCATAGATACACTGGAATAGAGAAGAGCAGAAAACAAACACACTTAAAAATGTCTCATTTTGCTCATGTAAGACCAGCCCATCCAGTCCAAACCATACACAGCAGAATGCCTTTGGTTAAATCTTCTGTACATGTGTGTACAATTAGGTTAAAAAAAGAGTGGTTATTAATTTACTACTGTAGAACTTAATTCAGCACTACGTGATAGAGCTGTGTGATTAATTCAACACTAGTTTAATTTTTAACTAGCACAAAACTAGGCAAAACAGTGTCCTTAAGATCAGAGAGGCAGGCTTGGGACTGGAATGTCACTCATTCGATCCTCAGGACCCGTGCTTTGCCCAATCTCACATCCCCATCATGATTTCACTTCCCCTGATTTACAGTTGCAATTTTTGCGACATTATTATATGAACGATGGGAATCAAAGCCGTCAGTCAACAACTCTGGGAGAAAATTCAAAAGACATTTATATATGCATGTGCCTAACTCTGTGTAGTGTTTTTATGACCTTTAAAATATATTCATAAATAAGCACATCAAATCTAGATCAAACTTGAATTAATATCAGTGAAGAGTTCACTGTAATGTCTTGAACGGTAACGAAACTTGGTAATTAAACCAGAAGAGGATGCAAAACCTGTGTTTTTATACAATGATAAACTGTGTGATTATTAATTAATGTCATTGTTTACCATTACTGCCTTCTGGATACCACATGCTAACATCATTAACTGAAAGTAGCAAGTTTTATTTATAATCAGGAGGGCTCAGTACTGGTTGATAGTCATTGGTAAGTGAAGACTGGCAAATAAAATAGAGAATGAAAGACTGAAAGAATCAATGCAGAGAATCGATTTTTTGAGGAAATAAAGTAAGACTTCTTGTGCTTCTGCATAACTGTTTGAAGAATGAATGAAGAATGGCTATTTATATTTACCTTCATTGGGCTTGCACCCTCTTCATCTGAATCTCTGATCTGAACACAGACAGCAATGTTCCTTGCCTAGAGAGCAGATGGATATAAAGTAGTCACAAACAACCTTAGAGACTGTGCACATATTATACATATCCTATTCTTTTCTGTTTCGATATTTATACTGCAATGGATACTGATTCAGTTTTATATGCACGCAGATTTTCATAGTACCTTTTTTATTTTAGACTATTATTACACTTTCTCAAATTCAAAAAGACTATATATCATTGCTGTTCAAATAAAAACATCAATTTTTGTATATTTTTAATTTACTATGTGTTTTGAACACAGCTGCTGTTCATTACATTCTGTGAAAATGTAATGATGAATGGACAATAGTACTTTTAAATTAAATCATGACATTGACTTTCATTGAAAGTCAAGGGTTTTCCTTCTCCTATAAAGATATTATTTGAGAGACTGTTTTGTCTTTAGACAATGACGATATGACGATGTGTACTGGAAAATATCTTGATGTACATATTATAAAAATTATTCTTTTTTTCTCAGTTGAGTACAGTTCTTGACAGGTCACCTTGGCAAAGGTCTTCTGGTTTTCATATTTGAGCTGCTGGGGGTAGATGTAGAAGTGGTTCTTATAGATGGTGAAGGGATGATTGTACTTCGCCTCTTCTGGAACAAACTCTTCCACTTCGATGGAGACTTTCTCACACTGCTCATCAAATGGCTTTACTGGGATGTAGGATGAAGTGACTGAATCTAAAACATAAAGACATTATTTCACCCAATTTCAAATTGGGAAGGGTTATTTATTTATTTTTTTTTTACATACATTAAGGTGCATGGATATAATACAAAAGATAATAAAATATATTTAACCAGGCAATTTAATTTTTACAATTAAAATACTGTACTTGAAATAGATAAGTTAAATCTAAAAGCTTATTATATTTTTCATTATTAAAAAAATTGGACATCTGAACTAGTTTGATAGTATTCAGAAGAACATATAACATAGCACGTTTTTCTGGCACCGCAACCTAATCCATTGCAAAATATTAATGCATGATCCAGTGGGAAACCGTACTTGACATGTCTGGAGGTACACACTCAATGGTGATGTCCAGTTGCCCTGGTATTATCTGCATCTTGCTTTTTTCTGGTCTGTAAAAAACAAAGACACAAAAAGACATAACAGTTAGTTTTCAAATTCGACAATCAGCATTAAATATACTAGAATATTTGTCCACATCTGTGTCATCCCTTTAGAGATCAACAGTTTATTTCTAATTAAAACACCTACCTGAAAACCTGTTTGCAAGGGGTGATTCTATTAAACATGTAAACCATATACACACTTACTTTCTTAAGTCAATTAGTAACTTGATGAGATCTTCTGTTGAGATCTTACTGCTGTCTTGCCGATAAAGAGGAGAGAACTTTCCATTCATGTCCAAAGTGCCCTGGGCATCTTTAAATACCTGCCTAAAACAAGATTAATTAGGTTGTGAATATATTCAATTAAACTGCACATTTTAAAGCTTTCAAAATCTTTAAAGACGACACAGAGGATATACTCCATTCTCACAAATTAACACAGTGGCCTGGCGACTTAATAAAACATCTGTGATATGTTTTGGTCAAAATACCACAAGAATCAGAAAACTCTGTGATGTTCTCAACCGGTATAAACATCCATGTTCGGAAAAACAGGTTGGAGGTGGTTCCCTTAAACGACTATGAGTCACAGTTCACCCCAACATGAGCGTCCTGGAGTGAGAAGTGAGTAAAAGCTCTCATTTCTTTTCGATTCTCATTTTTGCTCAATACTCCAATTTCACTGTAATTTTTCATTTATTTTACAAGGTTTAACCAAACTGCTGTACACTGACATAAATGTGGGTTCAGCACTGTAATTGCAGATATTCAGGCTAGGGGGCAGTGCAATTCTAGATCCTCAGTATTTCACATCAGACACAACAGTAAAATCAGAACAGCTCATTTTATCCCATGGTTTTCTGACAAAAGACAGGCTGAATTTTACATGTGGACATGGGATAAAGTAATTATAACTGGAGTATAGTTTGAATTCAGTCCAATCAGACAAATTCAGTCATTTTTCTGGAGTGTGCTTACTGGAACTTACTGGAATTATAGGGCTTTAACCCACACTAAACACTGACTATTTCATGAATGGTGGATGATTTCTTTTTATATTTACATAATCTTTAAACTATTAAAAATATGACTTATGACAAGTCAGACACTTAAAATAGGAGCATTAACCAAGCAACATGTAATGCAGATTCTCAGATATATATTTATATTATTATATTAATTATAAATATATATTATTTTTAATACACTTGAATGCACAATTTTGTGCTCTTTAGAAAGAAGATACATTTTTGCTATTTCCCCCCCAACTGTTAGCTTTTAAAACACATTAATCTACACTGAGAGTTCTTACTTTGCAGCCCAGGCAAAGGGCATCCGGTATTGGCCAAGCCGCTGGCATGTCTGCTTCGCTGTCTTAAGAACTTTCTGCATTGTCTGTTAGTTACACAAAAAATAATTTATTAATATTCACACCCAATAGCGGCGGAATCACTTTCCTGATGTCAGAAAAACCCTCATATCTCCTTAAAAGTAACTTTAGCATAAAACAAAAAACAAAAAGACCTTTAATGTCAAAATTCACAAAGCATCAGAAATTAAATTCCATTGTAAAGTCAAATACTTCCTCCTCCTTCATCAACCTTCTAAATTGTGTGCATGCTTGTGCCCTCTAAATGTATATTTAATAGTGGACAATACACACTTTACTCATGTCTGAAGTCTTCATGTAGGGCTCAGCACAGTGAGTGATGCCATTCTGCAAAACCTTCTCCACTCGGGCCACCAGGAATATGTCAGTGTTGGGCACAGTGACAGAAAAGATACCCTGGAGAAAAATTAAAATACACATAAAATATTATTAATTCATTCATTCATTATCTGTAAGCGCTTATCCAATTCAGGGTCGCGGTGGATCCAGAGCCTACCTGGAATCATTGGGCGCAAGGCGGGAATACACCCTGGAGGGGGCGCCAGTCCTTCACAGGGCAACACACACACATATAAACCTACGGACACTTTTGAGTCGCCAATCCACCTACCAACGTGTGTTTTTGGACTGTGGGAGGAAACCGGAGCACCTGGAGGAAATCCACACAGACACGGGGAGAACACACCAACTCCTCACAGACAGTCACCCGGAGCGGGAATCAAACCCACAACCTCCAGGCCCTTGGAACTGTGTGACTGCGACACTACCTGCTGAGCCACCGTGCCGCCCTATAAAATGTAACATGTAACAATGATTAAACACTGACTGGAAAATAAAGACTGGAATACAGATGAGTTCATGTAAGGAAAAACAGGGCTCATCTGTCTGAGGTGTACCAATAAGTTAGAACTTAACACCGAAAAACCAGTAGAAATTATCACTGATTTTCATAAAACCTCACACTGTCATCCCCTTTTTGGATATTAGCATCAGTGATGTAAGGTGGAATCATTCAAATTTCTAGGTATCACCACTCCAAATATCTTAAACAGAAGATAAACACAACACCTTTCATCCAGAAGGCTAATCAGAGGGTGCTTGGCTGACTGAGAGAATGAATGGCGAGCTGTGTGATAGATTTGCAAATCTAACCACTGACAGCATACGAACTACAATAACCAGAACTGTGTGGTTCAGCTGAGTCTTCTGCCACTCAAAGCCCATGCTGGATCATGGCTGAGTAGACACACCTAGGGAAGTATTTCCAGATAACAATGAATATTTGTTCAAAACGTGGCACTTCTGCAGTTCTCTAATTGATCATATTTGGCCTTAAATGATGTGACTGACGCAAATTGACTCTGGCTGCCTCAAGTCCACCTTATATAGTTAGGCCAAATACCTGGTGTGTTGTAGAACAGATCTGGGCCCACAGAGCACTTAACAATGCTGTAACTGAGATGCAAAATTGATACAAATAAGGCCCAAATATATCTGCTTTCTGGGTTGGCTCCAGAAAGCCCCTCAGGAAAATGGTACCACTCCATTATAACCAAAATACAAGTGACACTTGAATATCTTTTTCCCCCCAGTGCCGGTTGCTTACAATACTCAATAAGCCATCATTCACGAGACACTACATAAAGCAACTTACACAAGTATACATAAAGCGTATGGGTGCAAACCTGTTCACAATGTCTCTCTAATATAAGCTGTAAGTTCAAGTGCAAATGTAGGAACTAACCTATGTACCTTGCATTATACAACTCTATTGTAAACGCTAATGAAAAATTAAATATGTTCCGAACCTGAAATGTAGTGGTGTTACATAGCGGTTTTATTTACATATTTGTTATATTTGTATAACCCCCTCATCTATACGTGTGTAACTCACTCTTATACCCCTGCCCTATTTATTGTGATTTCTGTATGTCTTCTCTTGAGTACTATGTGCAGTACTATGACAATGCAATTTCCTTCAGGACCTTCTCTTTTATTGTTAGTCCAGTGTGGTGTGATGATAAGTCTAACAGAATTCCAAATCTAACACATAAAGACTTTCATTCATTCATTCTTTGTAACCACTTGCCCAGTTCAGGGTCACAGTGGGTCCACACACCCTGAAGGGGGCGCCAGTCCTTCACAGGGCACATAAAGACATTGGTTTGTATTTTTATAAAGAATTTAGACAAAAGCAGTGTCGTACCTGGGTTGGAAATTGCAGAAGTGACTCTGAAACCCTCTGGATAATAGGCAAGCCACTGACTTTGCCTGAATCCCTGGTCCCTCCAGCCTCTGTCTCTCCAGCCTCTGCCTTTGTCTCTGTGGGGGTCTGAGGGGAGCCCTCTGACAGCATCTCTCGTACACATGGTGGGTTTATGTCCACATGGAAGTCTCCTGTTATCTTGCAACCTTTGGCTACATCAAATAAAGCCAGAGTGATGAAGAAGGGCTCCACCTGAGGTCAGAATGAATATGATTAAGAAACAAGATGAACTAGGTGACATTAGAATAATAACTAAAAACAATTCATTTTATCAAGTCATATCAGAAAATGCGGACATATATATTGGTCATTTTTAGAGCTGGATCATGAATTAACAATGAGTGTATAAACAAGGAGTTGGTCATAATTTTCTGATATGACTGTGTATATTACCAGTGATTACATTTTCATTGTGTGCCAGTACAATAAACCTACACTGTTGAATAATCAGTTGGATCTGAAGCAAAATGCTGTTAAATCATTTAAACTGGCACTGAATCTATACCAGGAAAAATATCAGCAGAATAGTCTGGCTTGAAAGGAAAAAAAAAGAAAAAGAAACATATCCTAAAAATGCCAACAATGTTCACAATGCTATGTTGTTAGATTGTAGCTGATAGTGATTATTAATTTCCTCTGGTGGGGTAGTAGCATGATATTTATTTTGCTTAATATAACTAAAACATACTAAATTCAATACAACATTACTATATTTTCAATCTCTCTTCAGCTCAAAGAATAATTAAAGATGTATTTAATACTTATGTAAAAACATGCTAAAAGCTAAAACATGCCTTAAGTGTCAGTTGCATAGGTCAATATACTGGCCCTTAGTCATCAAAGCTACATACGGTCAAATTTGCTTGTTAAATGAGCACATGCAAATGTCACACTTTTAGATATTAATCAGTTTTATCCAATGGTGCCAGTTTTATACATCTGGCCAGGGACGACACTTGAAAACAGGCCTTTCAGGAAAATTTGCCTCATTTGCAGTTGTGTTGTTATCGTTCTTTTAAGGGCACTGTAACAGACAAATTAGTAAATAAATTAAATCTTAATTGTTTAAAGTTTCATACTGTATTAAACTGATCTGATATTTTTGGCTAATATTCAATGCTCATATTCAAGACTGGAGAACTGTTAAAAATAAAAATAAATTATGATTTATTGTGTTTATGTTATAAGAAAAGTATTCTCAAAAATATCATGTTTAAATCAATTAGAAACTTGAACAAAAAAAATTATTTATTTTCCAATTGGTGAAGAACTGTAAAAAAAGTGGTACTGTGCCACTGCAAATTATGATTTAATGTGTTTATGTTATAAGAAAAATATTCTCAAAAATATCAAAATATCAGGTTTAAATCAATTAGAAACTTGAACAAAAAAATTTATTTTGCCCAGGACAAGATTTATTGGTCTGTACTTCATTTCTTCTAAGCACTGTTATTGTCTTGTGTGTATTAACAGTAGCAGCCACAGTTTTTCCAGCCACAGAAATGTCTGTCAGCATTCTTCCATAAGCCTTTAGGAGCCCTCCACTGAGCAAGGGTTATTCATTACTGTGTTTACAGCCCTTTTTCTGTTCAGCTGTGCCTCAGCCAAGACATACTAACTTCTGTCAAGGCAGAATGACATATTTTGCACTCTCTTACTGATTGGATTGGAGTAGATCAGGAAAAGCTTGAATGTACATTTAGAGGATTTTAAGTTGGAAGGGAATACAAGTGCATTCTGGCAGCTGTATGAAAACCTTAAATACAAACTTAACATTGTTTAATTTTAATGGATGACATGACAAATCATCCAAATAAAGAAATGGCTCTTTAACATCTATCACAACAAATAATGTAACAACAGACAGTTTCGCACCATGCACAGCACTGAGACCGCCCTTGTAAAAGTCAGTAATGATCTGCTGCTATCAACCGATGCTGGATTTCTTAACGTCTTGGTTCTTCTAGATCCATCATCAGCCTTTGACACTGTTAATCATGACTTCCTCATTTCCAGACTATCATCTGTTGGTATTACTGGCCTAGCCCTTAATTGATTATGGTCTTATCTCACAAACAGACAATATTACATTGCATTAGGATCTCATAAATCATCTATGGCCACCGTTGACCAAGGTGTACCCCAGGGATCTGTTCTCGGGCCTCTCCTCTTCATTATATACATTATCCCACTTGATCAGATTATTTATAATCATGGTATTAATTTTCACTGCTATGCAGATGATATTCAGATCTATATCAGCACTGCTTCTCCCACTGCCTCTGCCCACGCGGTGAGTCCCGGTATTGTTGATTTAAAGCTCTAGCTGCACATTAACCATCTAAGACTCAATGCTGATAAAACTAGTTTTACTAGTTGGAGCCAATTCACAACTTTCTCATGTTTCACATTTCTCTGTTGACTCTGTTGATGGTGCAGCTATCAAGCCGGTCCAGGTTGTTTAAAACTTTGGCTGTATTGTTGATCCCACACTCTCCTTTGAGTCTCATATCCAATCTGTTTTTCCATTTGCATAACATTTGCCACATGCTTAGTGATAATGACTCTAAAATGTTGATAATTGCCTTTATTTTTTTTCTCAAATCGATTACTGTAGCTCCCTTTTCTATGGCCTTCCTGTCAAATTAATTAACCGTCTCCAGTACATCCAAAACTCTGCCACTAAAGTTCTTACATCTACCAAGCGCACTTCACATATTTCACCTGTCCTCCAGCAACTACACTGGCTCCCTGTCATTTCTCGGGTAAAATACAAAATCCTTCTTTTAATCTTTAAAGCTTTCCATGGCTTGGCTCCAGTTAATCTTTCCGACCTGATTCTCATTTACCGTCACTCTTGCAGATCGACCAACACTGGACTTCTTACTGTCCCTCACACCAGACACTCTACCATGGGTGGCAGATCCTTTAGTGCAGCTGCTCCCAGTCTTTAGAACACTTTGCCTCAGTCTCTCCATCTCTGTCCTTCACAGTCTTCCTTTAAACCTCTGCTTAAAACTTTCCTCTTCTCTCTATTCTTGTTAATTTTTTTCACAAACCCAGCGCCCTTGGGTTTGTGAAAGCTGCTATATAAATTGAACTTATCATTATTATTATTATTTTACACAGCAGGCTACAGATGAGGCAGCTGTCATTGTAATATCCTGCTCATTCTTGCTCCTGTCTGTCTGTTTGTCTATCTGTTTTACTTTCTTGCTTACCTTCTCAATCGATTCTGATGCACATGCTTTTGTGTTTTGTGGCTGTTACTACACCCTTGTTCTCCCCTGCACCACCTGTGTCATGGGATTCTCTTGGGAGTGGTCATTCACCATGGTGACAGGTTTTATCTATTACAAAGCCTTGTTTTAAGCTTGTGTTCTACTGTTATTTTCTGACTGGGGCAAACCAAACATCCACATTTACACTTGTTTTTTAATCTATAAACATTTATGTCAATTTTAAATATGTGCCACTGAATAAGCATTTACCAATCTTATATTCAATATATAACACGGCAGTGCTGCTAGAGATTTAAAACCTCTCAGAGTCACTACACGGCTGAGAATAGTGCACCATTCACAAACATTCACTTCCAAAATAATTC
This sequence comes from Hoplias malabaricus, assembly GCF_029633855.1. NCBI lineage: Eukaryota > Metazoa > Chordata > Actinopteri > Characiformes > Erythrinidae > Hoplias > Hoplias malabaricus. Next base: position 33,747,403 of record NC_089808.1, on the reverse strand, counting down.
CTGCTCTGTGGTGGTCCTGTGGGTGTCCTCACCACTGAAGAACAGGGGATTAAGCAACAGATGAACTACAGTCTGTAGCTGTACAGGGTGGGCCATTTATATGGATACACCTTAATAAAATGGAATTGGTTGGTGATATTAACTTCCTGTTTGTGGCACATTAGTGTATGGGAGGAGGGAAACTTTTCAAGATTGGTGGTGACCATGGCTTCCATTTTGAAGTTGGCCATTTTGGATCGAACTTTTGTTTTTTCCAATGGGAAGAGGGTCATGTGACACATCAAACTTATTGGGAAGTTCACAAGGAAAACAATGGTGTGCAATGGTGTAACTTTACTCTTTCATTAGTTATTTACAAGTTTCTGACCACTTACAAAATTTGTTCCAAGTGCTGCCCATCTTGAAAAGTTTCCCCCCTTCCATATACTAATGTGCCACAAACAGGAAGTTAATATCACCAACCATTCCCATTTTATTAAGATGTATCCATATAAATGGCCCACCCTGTAGAACTACAATGTGCACTTTCACAATCAGTGGACAGTGAGTGTAGGAATATGGATTCTGCAATAATACTATGGCAGAGAGGTGTATATTTATTGAGCAATGCAGTTGAATATCATTTTAAATCTTCAAAAATTCTGCCTGCTGTAAGGGCTGGTCAAATCAAATAGTGTTTGTGTGATTTGTTGCAGTCTGTGGCAATGTAAACATTGCAGCATTAGTAGCAGAGCATTACTGATAGCAAGAACTCCAGTGAAAAGACCCTAGGGCTAGCCTGAGTTTGGATGCCCCTTCAGCAAATGAGATCTAAGAGCGTGCCAGTGACAAAACTGAAGTCTATGATATGTAGAATACAATACTGTGTCAGCGTCAACAACCTTGGAAAACACTGTTTAAATATACATCAAAAAACAAATGTCTGTATCATATATTCTGTGCCACGTCGGAGCATATTTATAACAAAGCATACAAGAGATAGTTAATATATGAATAGGAGTAGGTAGTGGCTTTATTAAAAATAAAACAAATGGCTGTGAACAAGTTATCTGCATTTTTGTTTTTTTTTTCAATTATTTAAAAATTGAAAGTGTGATTTTCTATACAATCTATGTAATGAAAGGTAAAAGTTCACCTACATTGGTCAGAACACCATCGTTTTTTTCACTGACGTTGCCTTGCAGACTGAAGGTCAAATCATGGCAGCTGACCATAATCCTCCGTCCGAATCGTTCCTCGAATGGCTTCACATCTGGCTCTATGCCTGAGAAGTCCAGTCTCTGAGCAGAGAAAAACACCACACTGACTAGATTTGGCCATTAGGATACAGACATAGGAAGAATGTGAGACAGCAGCAGATACAGTAATATAGCTTCAGAAGGGCATAACGGTTACCTACCTGAGTCTCTGGATCTAGAGAAATGATCTTCTGCCGACTTTCATTCCTGTTGATTTTATTGAGCTGATCTGTTTCTCTAGCGTACTGGAGAAAGAAACAATGAAGAAATATTAAAATATATATATTAAAAAAAAAACAATTATTAGATGTGGACTGCATTTTAATAATTTAAAATTTGAACACACTTTAGTGTAATAACTAATATACCTTCATAAGTTCTGGATGAAGACTCCGGCCAAAATTCTCAACAATGCTCTCTGGTTTCCCCTGGCTACTGGTGTCTTCATCTGAATGAATATACATATGTAAGCTGTGAGAATGTGAAGTACATAAATATGATAACAACAACAATAATGACTTGATATATATACCCACATTGTTCGTTATATAATAACACTTAATGTTATTACCTAATATCTTTTAAATCTATTAAAAATTTCTTCACCTAAACTTAAATACAATAATTTATGAAGTAGACAGTCAGAAGTAATAGGTCTTTGTAAATTGTTAAAAACACTGAACCTGGTGAATGTTTAATTTAGTGCTGATTATACTCCACATTTTAATATACTCCACATCTGCAACACATTCCAAGACAAAAGGTTGACCAGAGTCATGTTTACCACTGTGTTACATCACTTTTTCTTTTAATTACACTATTTGATTGTGTGGGAACTCAGGATACCAATTGATTTTTTGCATATGAAAATTACGCTCATTCCTGACTTCAGCTGCTCAGTAGTCTATGTTCACAGTTGTCTGATTCTCCTCTTGATGAGTTATACATTCCAGTCAAGTACATGCATTTTGTGTCTATGAAGACATGCTGCTACACCATGTGCAGAATGAAAATTCAAAATGTCTTCTTGAAATAACAGTGAGGTTCCCAAGAAAAGCATATATCTTTCTAAAATCCCAATATACACCGCTGTGTCAACAGCATCTTCACATGCAAGTCACATAGAATTGAAACATGAATTTTGTCTTTTTTACTTTGTAAAGTTTAGTTTCAGGTTGCATTTCTTGATAAAAATGATTTTTTTCTGTTTGTTCCTTTTGTATCCAGTCATGTTACTATTCACCTGCTTATTGGGAAATGTTTCAAATGCATCTTAAATATTCTATACATTTTTACTCTTTTTTGCTCATATCTCAGCTTATTTAAAATATGTTCCAGATATTAATTACCCCTCCCCCCACCAAAAATAAAAGAATAATAATATAAAAATAAAAATAAATGAAATAAAATCTTTGTACATTTTAGGTGTAATTAGTCCAAGAGAACATTTTGAGAATCACCAATTTTTGTTATTTTATTTTACAAAATGTCTACATTTTCTGAATATGGGTTCTAAAGAGGATTTATTTTTTAATTTTTCTTAATTATTGCTGAGCTCATAGACATTAACTCCCACAGAACAGAAAAATCCCTCACAGACTTGTAATTTTTAAGTGTCAGCACAGGAAAATATATAAACCATTCAAGTCAGAAGTGGTAATGAGTGTGCTGTTAGGAAAAGCTCATAACGTTAAAACAAAATGTTCAACAGCACTAAAATGTAAAATTTTCTGACATTGGAAGTTTTGAATCCAGCACTTTCAAACAGCTTCCAAAGTGAAAGTAAAATGCCAAAAACAGGAACCATTTAAATCATATCGCAATAACATCAAGTTGAACTACACTAATTGATCATGTGTGATGTTATCTTCTAAGCAATTCTGAGGCATATCGCACATGAGCATTATTTGTCTGTGCAATTGTTCCTGAGTGAAGGGAGATGTAGGGAACCCCACCCAATTCAGCAGACTTTTGGTAACTAAAATATTGAAGTCTACTTAATTATGTACTCCACAACTCTACAAGAAAAGTAGCAAATAGGTAGCCATAACAAATTAAATCCAAGAGAACATCTGTGTTTTGTAATACCAAAACTTTGTTTTTGGCATTTGCCCCCAAATAAAGTATTATCTTATCTGTTATATTAGGATAGAAATGCAAATTATCTGTGTATGAATCTGTGGTGTGCTTCTATTAGGGCTGGGCATTTCAGTAAATTTTGATAATTCCTTTTTCACTGATTTATTCAACAAATTATTATCACCCGGCGGCATGGTGGCGCAGAAGGTAATGTCTCAGTCACACAGCTGAGGGACCTGGAGGTTGTGGGTTCGATTCCCGCAACGGGTGTCTGTGTGGAGTGTGGTGTGTTCTCCCTGTGTCTGCGTGGGTTTCCTCCGGGTGCTCCGGTTTCCTCCCACAGTCCAAAAACACACGTTCGTAGGTGGATTGGCGACTCAAAAGTGTCTGTAGATGTGAGTTTGTGAGTGAATGTGTGAGTGTGAGTGTTGCCCTGTGAAGGACTGGCGCCCCCTCCAGGGTGTATTCGCGCATTGCGTCCAATGATTCCAGGTAGGCTCTGGACCCACCGCGACCCTGAACTGGATAAGCGCTTACAGATAATGAATGAATGAATTATTATCACCCTCCAAAAAGTTGCATATATTGTTTTCTTCTGTGAGTCCCAGTGATCCTAAACATATTCAGTGATGTTAAGGTCTGGCCACTAGGGAGATAAAACATTTTTTAGAAAAATTATCTTTTTTTCCCAGTAACAGCTTTTTTTATGTGAAATTATTTTCAGATCTGAAACAGGAGTAGAGCACCACTGTACCTTGACTGTTAAAGAATAAACAAAAGGAAAAAAAGGAATGATTTTGGTGGTTGACCAGTTTTTCTAGTTTTAGAAACTCTTATTTTTTAATTATTGCTTAAGATAATTAAGATTAAGATTAAAATTCTTAACATAATTAAGTGATTTATTTTAAAATGTCAGATATATCTGGCAAATCAGCAAATTAAATAAATATACTGTGGTCTCAAAAACTTTGCATAGTATGGAATATAAGTATGTTTATCTGTAAGTTGAGAAAAAATTACAGGAAAAGAAGCAACAAACCTAAAGTGCAGTCTGAGGAGTCTGCTCCATTCCTCCTGTCCTCTGAGGCACTCTGTAGAGCAAGCTTCAGTGTGTTCACCCAATCCTCCATCTCAGCCTCACTGTCTGCTGCCAAATAGTGGCTATAGCGTTCCTGCATCTTCAGCTCAAAGCCATTCCGACGCATCTTAGGACACTACAACAATGATTATTTTGTATCATATTTTGATGGTATGGTATGAAGCACTTTGTGTTGTAGATTAATATGCAATGTAATATGTAGCAGTCTGTAATGTCATTGCGAAAATGAGACATGTACAAGAGATACCCTGCACAATTTTTGTGTGTAGTTATATCCTTTGTTAGTCAAAATCTGTATTCCTAATTATAGATCTACAGTAAACCCAATAGGTACCTATAGGTGTTTGGCAAACCCTGAGCTATAGTACAGTGGAACCTCTACTTACGAACTTGATCCGTTCCGTGACCCGGTTCGTAAGTGGAAATGTTCGTTTCTTGAGTCAATTTACCCCATTTAAAAAATGGAAAAGCAATTAATGCGTTCCAGCCCCCACCCCGAAAGTCACCATTTTTGCACTGATATATGTTTACAACACTCTCAAATTAGTAAAAAAAAATACATGTAGCATTACGAAGCGTAGATACAGCTTAACTTAGCACGAATTTCGATGTCTGCTATTTACACTAATGCTAAATTGCTAAAGCTACAATTTGCTAATCTTAAAAGCTCACTCAAGTCTGGGCGCTGGGAGACTCGCCTATTGGGGTCAGTGGCCGTTTCCAGCCGTCGGCTCGGCGGAGGCTCGGGTTCGTTTCTAGAGTCATGGTTCGTGGGTGGAGGCAAAAAATATTCAAATGCCCGGTTCGTATCTTAGAAAATTTGTTAGTATAGGCGTTCGTTAGTAGAGGTTTCAATGTATATATAAAACATCTGCCTAAAATGTCACTGATTAACTGCGCAGATAGGACTCACCTGAACAACATCAATACAAGAGTCCAAGTAGATTGATCCTTTGGTCTCTTTACAGTTCTTCTCATCCTTGTAGGAGTTCAGAATATATGAACCGTCAGGAAGCTGAGACAAGTAGAAATACCTCCGCTTGAAAACCTAGGATTTTAAAAAATTGCTTATGAAATAAACAGAAGACTCTGAAATACATGCTGAAACAGACTGAAAAACATTAAGGCAAACTGATAAAACCTCTGATGACATGGCTAGTGGTGGATAATCAGAAAAGCTTAAGCCTGGATTAGATTTGCTAAAGTAATTCAATGTAATTCCTGACAAGATCTGTGATTTATCCAGTATTTATCAACAATGTCCTAAATCTAACAACATAAAATTTTAGAATATTTTACAGTCTGAAGCTCCCTTATTAACAGTAACTCTTTTTTAATCAATTTGTTCATTTAATAACTAAACCTACTTACTAACAGACACTGAGAGATGTTACAGTTGCTGAATGAAACTAGATGAATGGTACGACATAATCCAGGCTATTTCTGATGATTTAGGAAAATGACACACAGGCTTTATCCCATGACAAACTTGACATCCTCAGTGTAAACACATCAAAATAATTATCACTGGCAACACATTCAGAGACTTTTAAAAATTCCCTTCTAACAACACATGCATGGCAATAAACTAATCTCATTATAGTAGCGTCTGTAAAGAGGTTAGATATATGAGGCATCAAGCGAGCTAACAGTTTTTGAAGATGATGTGCTGGAAGCAGGAAAAATAACATGAGGCTTTAAGTAACTTTGACAAGGACCAAACTGTGATGGCTTGATGAGTCAATCAGACCATCTCCAAAGTGGCAGGTCTTGTGGTGTGTTCCCAGTAAGCAGTGGTATATACCAAAGTGGTCCAAGAAAGGGAAACTGGTGAATCCATGACAGAATTGTGGGTGTTAATGGTTCACTGGCAGGCATTGGGAAATGAAGACTAGCAATAGACGTGAATACAATAGAAAAGCTACTGTAGCACAAATTTAACAAAAAATTAATGCTGGCATTGATGATAAGCTGTCAGAACACACAGTGCATCATAGCTTGCTGCATGTAGGGCTGTGTAGCCACAGACCAGTCAGAGTCCTTTTATTAACCCCTGTCCATTACCAGAAGTGCCTACAACTTAACTGCAAGCACCAGACATAGACAATGGAGCAATGAAAGTATGTGGGGTTTTTTTTTACATGCTGTGAATAGCCAAAAAAAGATTGCACCATGATCCACTAAATGAAGAGGGCAAGATGGCCAAGGCATTGTGATGCTTGGGACACTGTTCTACTGGGAAAAAAAACCTGAGACCAGGGATTCATGAGCATGTTTCCTTGACACATGCCACCTACCAAAACACTGTCAAAGACTAAGTACTCTACATAGCAACAGTATTCCCTAATGACAATGGCCTCTTTCAGTACATTAATGCACCCTGGCACTGCAAAAATACTTCAGGAATGGTTCGAGAAAGATGACAAAGAGTTCAGTGTGCTGACTTGGCTTCCAAACTCTCCAGATTTAAGTTTGATCAGTCATCTTTAGGATGCACTGGACAAACAAGTCAGAGATCTTAAAGAATAGAGCTGTTCTGGCAGCACAAAGTAGACAAGACGTGGTTATGTTGTTATGGCTGATTGGTGTATATTTTAGTGTTTAAGACATAAATGAAGCACATCATGCAGCTTTTTGTTAGATTAACTGTGAGTATCCAGATGATTTCTGGTATGAAATTATTATTTGGAATATTTCCTTAAAAATTGTGCATTTTACAGATCTAATATATGTAGTACAATAACAGCAATGAACCCTATGATGAGCAGAGTGGATAAAATATTCCCTTTTTTAAATTGATCTTAAAAATGTAACCCTATAAGCCGCTAATAATAATTATGTTACATTACCCAAAATATATTTAGAAGTATATTATTTACTGAATAACAAGACTTAAGTCATTTCAGTGATTGAAAACATTGTAAATTTTGATTTACAGATACCTTCATGGACACAGAAAGGCTGCTGTTGATATTGGCTTTCTGGAGCCATCCCTGTTTCATCACACCTCCTTTCTGAGAGCACAGCGATGAGGAATCCTGATTCACAAACAAACACAAACTGTTATTAATATTTCATGTAGATTTACTTTTATACTGTTAGACAAATGTGGGCTTATGGGATTGTTGTCTTCCATGTCCTATTAAGAATGTGGATAATATGACAATATTTGATAATACTAAATCTTTGTGATACATTTTTATTTTATCACAATATGCAATGTACATTTCTGAACATGCTATAGATATGGAACTTACAGGATATTGACAAGGTACATGTTTGTTTAAAATAACTAGGTTTAACACGGTGTAGTATGTGAAATAATGAATCACTGTATTTGTTGTGCAGCTATATATTGTGGTTGCTAAAAATGTCAAAGTGTTAATTCACATACTTCTGCTCAGAATTTATATGTACTTCATTTAAATGCCCTAAGATTAATGCTGACTCAGATGAGCTGCCTTTCTGAGTCCCCACAAACAAGCACTCATTAGCAGCATACACTCTCATTGTCACTCTCTTTCTCTCACTTGTTCACACATACACACACACACACACACGACATACACACTAATAAGCACGCACACACACACAGTAAAAAGACAGTAAAACCCAATGTCACAACACTTACATTATTTTGTTTACGTAAGGTTTAATAAACTGAGATTGATATAATGCACCAGTAAACAGCTGTACTTATAAAATAAGTCGTTTTTTTAATCACATAAAATAAGTAGGGTTTCAGCATTCTGTGTCTGTTTTGTATATTAAGGTGATAATTTGAATGGATGCAAAAACATTTAGAGAAATCTGACAACAAAACTGAATAGCATTGTTCAATTCAATCCAAATTTTAATCATGCTTTTATGGTAAGTGCAAAAAAGTAAAATTAAATTTGACCTCTGAACTTAACCCATCTGTAGCAGTGAATACACACTCACACTAGAGATTAGAACACACAAACCCAGAGCGGCGGTCCTGTGGGGATCGAACCAGTGACCATCCAGTGCCAAGCCTGCTTCTCTAACCATTAGGCCACTACTACCCAATATTACCCACTTCCAGAAATAAGCATTTTGCATCCGTTTCTGAGAAACTTTCCATTCTTACTATAAACGTCAGAGGACAGCATCAGCTTGAAACAGCCAAATATACAATAATCAACATATTTATAGTGTATATATTTGCATATATGTGTGTGGTTTTTTTTTAACTGGCAGTAATTACAGGTTGCATTTAAAAAATATATGTTTAAGTTTAAGCATACATATAATATGCATGGAAAAATATAGGCAACTTGATTCAAAATCATATTTATTATATCATCATATAATTATGATGAAACATAAGCGTGGACATGTTTCCATAACTAATAAAACTATAACAATGGTATGTCTTCACTACTTTTCCTTAGCTGTTGGTACTGATACACAACTTTAGGCTAAGCTATGAGCTTGTATCCTTTCCAGAGTGTGTGTGTGCCTGTGTGTGTGCTCTAATATAATTAAAGTGGTCTGGCATTCTTCATGAATGTGCCTTTCTGTAGCTCTCTGCTATAATATAATTAGGGCTCTCCCTCCCCTTTGCGCTATCATTTCTCACCAACCCCCCCCTCTCTCTTTCTCTCTCTCTCTCCGTCTCTCTGACTAAAGGATCAATCATCTACCGTCTTTTCATTTCCAGTCCACACTCGATGGATGAAATGCCTTTATTTGCCATCACTGATTAATAGGCATAAATGGGACCCCACTAATGTCCTTGAACGAGCACATATGAGGGCATAAAGGGACAGGATTTGAAACCAAGTGCCGAGTCATACGACACCACACACTGCCATAAATAGATCATATCATTAATTATCCAAAAATATATGTTATACAAAATTATGTACAGCAGTCACGGCCAGGGCCTTCTGGGTATGCAAAGCATGTAGAAAAGTGATGTTTTCCACTGTAATCGACACAAATCCTTTCCTTCTATTTTTATCTAGATTGGCCAGACATCTTATTTTGGGCTATTTATAGACCCAGAAGCTCTGGTTTCACTTAATAGGCCTCTGTGCTGACTGCTCGGCCTCCTGTACATGTCCATGACTTGTAGCACTGCCTCCCCACACAACTCAAATTGTTCAGCTAGGCAGTAAATAAACGGACATGATGCTTTCAAACTTGTTTATTTCTAATACAGAGATTTATGGGCTAGAATGAACACACAATGATTGCTCTGACAAAATATTATATGTATATATAATATTTATTTATTTATATGTGTCAACATTGTAAAACTATAGTAAAGTTGGCCTATTCCAGCCTCCTAAAGACTTTCAGTGCTTAGTCCAGGAATTGATATCTGCAAAGATGCTCTTGCCATCTTACCTCCTCACCCTCGTCAACTTCAAACATTTGGGTTGGTAGTTTCTCAGTCTTAGATCCCTTGCTGGAATAGAAAATAAAACAGCACATTTGATGTTTTTGTAATGAGCCTGATGATGTTGAACCTCTTCATAACTACTTCCTCATCAATCACACACTGAGAAACTTTTTTTGTTTTCCACATTAGCATATTACATCCTCCATCCAGTATCTGTAAGCGCTTATCCAATTCAGGGTCACTGTGGGTCCAGAGCCTACCTGGAATCATTGGGCACAAGGCAGAAATACACCCTGGAGGGGGCGCCAGTCCTTCACAGGGCAACACACACACACACACATTCACACCTACGGACACTTTTGAGTCGCCAATCAACCTACTGCCTTTGGTATTTGAGTGGTCTCTGAGCAAATGTGAGGCTGCCTTTACTTTTAGGTTCACTGTGGTATTTTCTGGTCAAACAGATTACTGATTTGCTCCATGAAAAAACAATAAAAAAAAGAAACTGAAATGTGAAGGATTCAAAATTTCACTTTGTCAGTAAAAATATAGACCTCTCAAAATTCTGAGCTTAGTTGGAATATATTGTTGCTGTCCAATTAAAACGTAGCTCCCAAAATAGTTGAAGAAAAACCATTCAGAACTCTTAGTGGAAGTCTATGTAAGAAGATTTTATTTCAAGCTATTTTGGAGCATTTCTATTGGTCCATTTATCCATCCATCCATCCATCCATCCATTATCTGTAACCGCTTATCCAATCCACAAAAAAAAAAAAAACAGCAAAAAATGGAGGTACATGTTTTTAACTTGAGAGTAACAATATTCTTCGAATATGAAGGAAAATACAAATGCAACAGTCAGATATCTTAATATTAAAAGGTAAAGAGTAGATAAAAATTGTCAAAATGTATGTAAAAAATAACTTGTAACTGAGCAAAGATATCATATTTTTTTAAATAATTAGATTAAAAAACCCTTTCCCCAGAAAATCTTACCAGGGCAGCATGCGGAAACATCCAGAGTAAGGCTCATAATTGTAGTTGACCACATACCAGCTTGTGTTGTACATCTTGATGCACTGAAAAACAGAAGCAGCATAGGCCAGTTAGAACATCACAGCAAGTGCCGCAGACTAAAAAAAATGCACGAGCAAGTGACCTACCTCCTTGGCAAACAGCCTCTTAGCTTCCTTCTCGGCATTCTGAGGAACTGAAGAGATGGTTGTTCTTCTCTGACGATCAATCTGGGACACCTGCTCACATGAAGGAGAAGCCAGTGTGTATACTTGATACATTACACACAGTATACTTGGTATGTCTGTTTTTATTTAATGATATTACTGTTAACTACATAATTTAAATCAAAATCTTTAATAAAACGCCTGATTAAGGTAATAGCTTTCTTTCATGTTTACATAACTATGTTGATATAACATTAGATATATCTTTTATTGACTAAATCCATGTAAAAGCTCAGTTATAGGAGCAAGTGTGACTTTTCATCCTAACCAAACTATTAAAGCCAGACTGGGTTAATCACCAAACCAAAATACAAAGATATTCGCAAGTCTACAGACAGCGCTTGGACTCTTACTGAACAGTCTGCAGATATAGACTAGGGGTTGGTGATATGGCCCTAAAACAATTGCAATAATTTTTGGTTCATGGTGATATGTCAAAACATGAGAAATATTTGACTAATTTCAAGAACATATTATTGCAACAAGATTAATGCTAAACTTTTATTTTAATGTAAACATAAAAGATTCAAACATTCAGTAGAAAAAAACTGTAAATTGACTTAAATTGACTTTATTATGCACATTGTATTTTATTATACATAAAACTATTTTAGTGACCTCACCGAGACATCATCAGCAGGCCACAGCAGCAGGTCTCTCTGAGGATCACTGTGGATCTGGGCTTTCCTCTGGAACACCACATTTTCATAGTCTAGTGGTTCAATGATCTTGGTTTGTTCCTTTAAACAATCAGACACAAAGATTAGAACACAGACACAAGGAGATCACAGAACTAATTCAAATTTAATGTGTCCAATGTTTGTTCTACCGTTAAGTTGCTTGTAGCTTAAAGGATGTACAGTATAATGGAAAAAAATGTGTTCCCTTTTATTCTGACAGTAACATCTGCTGGCAAACCAAATATGAAAACTATATAAAAAGTTACTTAGTAATGAAATTTCTTTAAAGCAAGGACCCTGGCCCATGAAATATTTTGACTGACCAGAAACTTGCCATAACACCAAGTCTTTATCCAGTGAGAGATCAGACATATTATATTATATTATATGTATTTTAGAAGCACAGTATAATGTATTGTGATAAAATTTAAAAATCTTACTTGAAATCTACCTTGTCCCTGAAATACCACATAAATTGTCCAGGCATTATTGTGACATTAAAATAATTAATTGAATATTAAAAGGTATTAATCCCCAATCTTATTTTCTCTACGCTTCAACTGGTCCCAGATAGGCTTGCACCAAGCAATTACATGGAAATGAATGTCATTAAATTCACTACGTCACATAGAAAGTGGATTTAAAAAATAAATTTAAAAGAATAATAATAATAATGGTGGTGCAGCAGGTAGTGTCGCAGTCACACAGCTCCAGGGGCCTGGAGGTTGTGGGTTCGATTCCTGCTCCGGGTGACTTGTCTGTGAGGAGTTGGTGTGTTCTCCCCGTGTCCGCATGGGTTTCCTCCGGGTGCTCCGGTTTCCTCCCACAGTCCAAAAAAAAAATAAAAATAAAAAAACCACACGTTAGTAGGTGGATTGGTGACTCAAAAGTGTCTGTAGGTGTGTGTGTGTGTGTGTGTGTTGCCCTGTGAAAGACTGGCGCCCCCTCCAGGGTGTATTCCCGCCTTGCGCACAATGATTTCAGGTAGGCTCTGGACCCACTGCGACCCTGAATTGGATAAGTGCTTAAAGAAAATGAATGAATGAATAATAATAATAATATTTAAAAGAAATGCAAAAAAAATAATAATTACATTTTTCATAGCTTTGCAGCATTTTTCATTTTGTTTTGTTTTTTACTAAATATGTTAGGGTATGGGATGTAGCTCACTCCTCCACAGTTTATTATAATAAATACAAATCTGGCCCATACACCAATCAGCCATACTTCATTGTTTCTGCATTCACTGTACATTTGATAGACTCTATTTACCACATACATTCTTTAGAAAAAAGGTACTATAAAAGGTTCTTTGAGGGATGCCACAGAAGAGCCACTTTTGGTTACATAAAGGAACATGTTTGTGTAAGAGGTGTGTGAGGGTGAAGAACCGTTTAAAAGTTTTAAACATTGTATCAAGTCTTTTCGCAACCTTTATAAGAATGGTATTTTTTTGTAGTTTCACTCAGCTATCTGGAGATTTTAATTGCCCTCCTCACATTTGTTTCAATATTTCCAAGTTAAGCTTTGTGTTTCTTTCTCCCGATAATATTTATCTTCCTTCTAAGCATCCATGGGATGACCTATTGTCTCCTGACCCTTTTAAAAAAATCACTTATATCCAAGATTTATTCACATTTCAGCCAATTAGATACACATTCTCTTAATAAAATTAAAAGTGCTTGGGAACAGTTGTGTATAAGTTGGATATGGCCTTTACAGATTTTTGGTGGGACAAAGTTATTCATAAAGTGCGTTCAAATACGCCATGTGCAAGATTACAACTTATACAATTTAAGGTATTACATAGAACCCATCGATCTAAAACTCAGTTATCCAGGTTCTATCCTAATGTGCTTAAGGATCAGTGGGATAAGTGCCTCACCTTGTAATTTAAGCCACATGTATTTTTTCTTTCCTGCTGTATGAAAGTTTTGGTCTGACTGTTTTGAGACAATGACAAAGGTTTTAGATTTGAATGTTAAGATGACTCCCTCTGTAGCAATATTTGGCTTTTCCATTGATTTACCACTCACTGGCGCTCATCCGGGTATTCTGGTATTCACGTCTCTGTTGGCGAGACAGCGTATTTTATTATTATTAAGATACTAAAGATACTATTCATTTTATTATTATTAATAACAATATTATATTTCATTCATTCATTGTCTGTAACCGCTTATCCAGTGGGAGCATACCTCCTAAAAACCATTATAATCATACACACGATAAGAAATATGCCAAACCATTAGAGCTTCACATAGAGCCCACCCCACTCTCTTCCAACCAACAGCCTCACAATTTCTATTTTTCCAATCCTAAAGCTACACCCTAAGTTTGCTGTGACCGTTTATGATCCCATGAGTACCCAAACCACCCACTGCATCACTAGCTCTTCACAGGGGTCATCAGGTAGGCACCTCCCCTCATCAGTATTTCACTAAATTAAGTCCATGACACCTCCAGAACGCTCAAAGGTGAAGTCTGGCATTCCAGACTCATTCCCCTCCAAGCTAGCTTTACAGTCCTACCTTACCCTTAAATATCATTCATTCATTGTCTGTAAGTGCTTATCCGGTTCAGGGTCGCTGCCCTTAAGTATCAACAACCGTAAATTATGATTATTATAAAAACACAATGAAAAAAAGAATTTCTCTCTTCAGGCATTGTTTGGGTGATGGCTCATTCTCGGTGCTGCAGCGACACTGACATGGTGTTTGGGTGTTAATGTGTTGTCCTAATACAAGTAGATAAAGGCAGACAGCAGTATTCCTGGACTTTTTACACACTCACTCTCCACACTATTACACATGCCTAATCTGTTGGTCCTCCATGTAAATGTTAAATCTGAGCTCACAAAAAGCACATATAAGTGGAGGTGAAAAAATGGACAACGAGTGTAGAAACAAGAAGGTAATGATGGAGTTATGGCTGATCGGTGTATATTAAGCAGCTTAGTCGTAAAACACACAACTAATGGATTCCAGTAAATGGAATGCATCAGCTGGGGCATTTCCAGTTACCTCTCATCAAATTAGAGGTTTATTAACGAATTTCAGTTGATTGTTTTGGGTCTCCTGGCAACTGCCTTTTGCAAATCACTCTGTGTCTTTTATTGAACTGTACTATGTACATTAAATTAGAATGACAATTAGAAGAAGAAGGCAGTACGTTGTTAGGTATCTTTGACCTTTATTACATAAAAACAAATACAACATGGGAACAGGGAGTTCACAGCATGGAAGTGTGAATTAGACCATGTTAATCAGCCCTCACAGGACAATACTGTATTGTTGTTTTGTCAAGTTTTAATGGAGGTTTATCAGAGACCAGAAGAGTAATGAAAACATTGGTATCTATAATTTTGGAGGAAAAAAAAGCATATACACACAGAACTACAAATACAGCACACTATAACGAATGTACAACACACCACAGTTCTAAACTAACTGTGCTTGCTTCCAGTAGAAACTAGCAGAAGGTGACTTTAGGTTTAGGGATTGACTAATACAGAAATGGTCTGATTCCAGCATCATGTACATTGGACATTCTTTCGTTTATTCATGCTCCATGTCAAAATGGCCACTAAATTGAAGTATGTTCAGTGTGCGAACATCATCCCGTTCTAACTGTAATATCAGAAATCAGTATTTCATATTAATGTCTAATGTTTATTTTTGCTCTTTACTGTGGCTTTAACACTTTAAACCTTCCACTCATAAAACAAAACATCACAGACACAAACTTGTTCCAAAAGGTTTAACTGATATGTTCTCCTTCAAATAGACACTAGCATTAAAAATAAACCAAAACAATAACCATAAACAACTCAAATACACCTTTGTTGGCTTTCAATTATCTTTATGTGCATCAAAAAAGACCAAATGAGATATTCCTGAGGGTATTAGACAGGCTTAGATTGGGGATGTGGAGCCAACACACACACTATAAAATATGACAACCAAGTCACATATTTAGCACTTTGCTTAAGTCAATAAACAAAGCATAAAAGTAGCCATTATGATTTTGTGCTGCTCCTTACATTTTCTAATAATTTCCCACACCCCCACTGAGTATCTCCATAACGGCACATGACCCATGAGCAAAGGTGGGGTGGAACCATGTGAAACAGACATGACCAGAGCAGAAACATGAGAAAACAGAGCCAAAACATGAGCAAATATATCAGAAAACTGATCAAATCTGAGAGGAGACAGATGAGAACCCTGCTAAAACAGAGCTTCTGTGTGCCTCGCTTGACACTGTGCGAGCTATGGGTGAGCTGAGTTTGATCAGGGACACAGGTCTTTCTGAACAGCGCTGTTTGAGCCGGATAATGATGCTGTGTTGTTTGTTGCAGACATTTCATGACCCTCAGGTAACTGTATAAACTTGAGGAAATAAGGGAAAACATGTCCACCATAACAGCTGTGCAAGACCTGGCAGGCCACCAAAACAACCCCCACATTATAATGTACTTAAAGCTTTTGTTTTTGAGAGACAGGACAAAATAATCTGCAATATCATGTCAGAATTTGAAAAAAAGGCATAACATAAGATAAAAAATACAAAATTATGCACTAGAACAAGAAAAATTTGAGATTAGGTGAAATATAACCGCTACCCACAAGAATTACTCAAAAGCTTCCCTGTAACTATTTGCAAGCATTGAAACCAATAGGTAATTTTATTGTTCAAATGATGCACTTCGAAGAAAAAAAATCTCTGATAAAAATGAGATATGAGATTCAAGAGAAATAAAAGAGGGATGAAAATAAAATTGCAGGCAAAGATTAATATTTGTATCCTGGAAAAGGTACAGTGTATGAATTCTCTAGAGAACTCTACAAAAACCCAAAGGCAGACACATGAGATTACGAAGGTCTTTTGCACAGAACAAATACTGTATCTGACAGCAACAGAAGGCTTAAGTAGAAGCATACTTCCATCCAAGCTCTTTTTGATGTCGGTATTATTCTGATATTGTTGTGCATGGTTATTAAGATCCGTTTTTTCCTAAAATATTGCCCACCAATTTTTGTTTGCAAAACGTAAATAGAAATGAAGTGGTGTCTAAGATCAACACAGCTTACAGGTAGCTCACTGCTTATAACCACTGAGGTTCAACAGGCCCATGGCAACCTGATACTACTCTCAGACAAGTGTGAGGGTGTTATAATCAATCCCTTAAACTCGCCATCCAGCCACAGATATTTTCCAATTTACTCCTACACATAAGGTGTAGTCTAGTCCAGGCATCATGTGCCCTAAAAGCAGATGCATGTCCACTTTGATTCCTGAGCTATACACCCACATCAATACCCTCTCATACCTCTCACACATACATGTCAAATATACTCACAAATAACAAAACAGCTTCCTGTCATGCGTCACAATCATGTGCAAAGGGGAAGCCAAAAAACCACAGCCAAGCCAGGCGTCTAACACGGGTCAAATTACAGAAACTTACTGGCTTCTCTTCTGGCTGAACTCTATAACTGTCTGAGCACCAGCCTGCGCAGCCTGTGCTTTTATTCTGATCTAGGACCAGCTTCAATAACCACATCTCATGCTTAACCTCTGTAGCACAAATCACCACACTGGCAGAGGTGACCACAACTGGAAACTCCTTTTCCATCCCTTTCTGCAAGAAAATAAAAAGCAGTGAAATCACAGAACGCCAAACCACAAGCTGAGAGAAACGGAAGTGCTAGCTAGCAAGAGACCACTCAGAACTTGTAGGGCGTTGGCACTGCATTAGCTATGTGAGCTTCTTGTACTTCCGCTTCCACAGAGACGATGAACTGAAATGTACTAAGCACCTTAAATTCATGACCAGGTTGTAAACACTCAGTGCAGTAAAAGCAACCACGATGGTGACAAAACAAAACCTTGGGTACGACTCAAGAGTAAAAAAAATACAAGCGGTTCTCCAGATGTTGGACTTTCCTCTGCTTCAACACAAATGTAGGAGGCCCAGAGTTACAGCTGATGTGGATTAGGCCACTGTGTACAAACACACTCAGTAGCAGCTAGGCTAAACCATCATGGCCTTATTCTGAACCCTTACTTTCACTTTGACAGAACTTTTTATGGCCTTACATTATGGGATATCTGTCGAAACACAGCAGAAAAGAAAACATTTCACATAGTGTGTTGGTTAACATTATTTTAGACTTCAATATTCAGTCAAGCTAACTCTGTACTGGTATTTATAGGTGAAACATTTGTTTTGGTGTTACACAGAAGCATCTTCCAGTGTTTTTAAAAGGGTAATATTTATCGGGTTCTCATCAGAATGAACCTTTAACACAGAACCATGAGTATATTGAAGAACCCCTGAGGAACCTTTCTTTAATGTGGATGCCAGTTAACCCTGGGACATGTGCAGCATAAACCAAATATAACGTATTTCTAAAATAAATATTTTAATAAATTCTGTATATCCTACAATAAAAATCACATCTGTTACAGAAGATACCCAACAGTGGGTGAAACTGTGTTAAATTATAGTTTAAAATGTTAAAAACGTAGGAGTAGCCCGGCTGTACTTGAAGTTTTACTTAATGAAACTAGGGCTAAAAAGCAAGACACAGCATGTTGTTATGGTGACTTTTAGCATTAGTTTCCATGACTAAGGTTAAGGTAATGTAGTATTCACACATTCACCATGGCACACAAAACGTGGTTTATTATACACAGCCGCAAACGCCATCAAGTCAAAAAGTCCAAGCTGAAAAGACACAGCTGAAGATGAGGACAGAGAATAAATGGCGTATTGAAGAAAAGCAGAAGTCACAGGAAGTCGGCAGAACAGCCCGAGGGGGGGCTTCACCCCGACTACTGTTCCCAGCTGGCTTTGAATAAGAATAAATTCCTAACCACGTTTGCTCTGGATTTAAGTAAACCTTGCAGTCTGCAGCCATTTTGCCTCTCAGACCTTTCTCTCTGCACCGTTAGCTAACATCGTAAAAAGACTAAAAGCACCAAGGACCTCTCCAGAGCATTTCCACTGAGCTCATTCATCATTTATGAATAAGGGCACATCCTCCAATCCACTCTCCGAGTAGAGCCACGGCCTGCAGTGACACAGAGCAGACCGAACCAAGCACAAATCAGTTCTGCTGAAACAGAAGAGGAGAGGACGGAACCAAAGCGTGTTCAGAGGGAGAAGCACACACACACGAGTATTTCTGCACACAAAGGAAAGCAGCCACTGCAACATGCTCCATGTGGTCCTCTACTATTGAGGCTAGCCTGGTCTCTAAGCTTTGGAGAACGACTAAAAGCCTCTAATGCTACATTAAATCTTCATGACCCGATTACATCGCCCCAAGACTCTGAAATTAAAATAACGCCACTGAAGGGTTTTCTCTCTGCAGCATCAGTTGACTTTGCTTACAGACTGACTGACTACCGGGTGACTCAAGAGCAAAACTGGACAAAGTAAAACGTATTTCGAAAACGCCTGGTTTGATTAAATACGTGTAGGACACAAACAGGAACTCGCAGGCATAAAACTACACCGCCGTAAGGTTATTCTCCAGTGAACCGTTAAAGAGTGAACGCTCTCGTTACTAACCACAATCGTGGAGGAGCGGACCGCCTCCGAGACGCTCTGTCTTAGCTCCGCCGCCGTGCCCGGTTTACTCAGCCTCTTAGTGAATTTCCGCACTTCAGTCATGTTTCTGTGCTATTTCCTTCTTTTCACACTGCGGAGTAGAACTTCATTTCGAGTGTGAAATGTGAAAAAGACATGCCGCTTAGGTCCAGGTGTGAGTATGACAGATGTGGGGACTCACACTCACTCTCTCACACACAGAGCCCCTCCCTCCTCATAGCGCTCCACCCATCTCACCGGGGTTGCCAGACATACGAAAAAGCGCCAACATTAAATAAACAAATAAATGACCGTTATGACGGTTAATTGGTCACTCGTTGTGTGTCAGTTTTATGAAACATGGTTTACAAAGGAACAACTCAGCTTACTTTCTACAACATTTTTAAAAACCGTATCTGTCCTTTTACAACGTGGGAATATGTTATGATGACTACAGCAGCAGAAAAGAGAGAATGAAGCTCAGAACATACGAATAATGAGAACATATTACACAGATAATCTTTACCTCATATTTATGATATACTACAAAATAATTGTTTAATTATTTCATAAATATTTGAACATATCTTTATTAAAATTAAAGATATGTTCAAATATTTATGAAATAATTAAACAATTATTAAAACTTTACAAAAAATTATGAGTTAGTATCTTATTTTTGTGGCGCAGCAGGTAGTGTCGCAGTCACACAGCTCCAGGGGCCTGGAGGTTGTGGGTTCGATTCCTGCTCCAGGTGACTGTCTGTGAGGACTGTGGTGTGTTCTCCCTGTGTCTGCGTGGGTGTGTTCTCCCTGTGTCCGCGTGGGTTTCCTCCCACAGTCCAAAAACACACGTTGGTAGGTGGACTGGTGACTCAAAAGTGTCTGTAGGTGTGTGTCTGTGTTGCCCTGTGAAGGACTGGCGCCCCCTCCAGGGTGTAATCCTGCCTTGCGCCCAATGATTCCAGGTAGGCTCTGGACCCACCGCGACCCTGAACTGGATAAGTGTTACAGATGAATGAATCTTATTTTTATTGAGAAAGTATCTTGTGCTGTTTGTACTTGGCAGCAGGGCAAACATCTATTTAGCACTTCAGACTTTGATGCTTTTCCACTGCATGGTACATACTCAATTCAACTAGGTTCTACTCAGGTTGTTTTTATTTTTTATTTTTTGCTTTTCCATTAGGCATTTTTGTACCTGAGACTAATTATAGGCCCTGCTCATTCACAGCTCCATGCAAACAGGGTAGGGTCTACATGTAATGTGGAAATCTTGCAAAGCCCTTATTGGACTGATAGACTTATCCATCACCACAAAATGCAGGCCTCAATCACAGTAAAATCTCCAAGCTAGGGTAGAAATCACATTTATTTTATCTGACTCACAACAGCAGCTTGTAAAATCACACCATGGCCTTTTGAAGAAGCATTCGTTGTATCGGTGGCTGATGAAAGACTTCAGCAAGAGCTGGGCAGAGCAACAAAAATCTACACTGGTCTGTCTGAACTGATGCAGGGAGCTGTTTCTGTGACATCACTTACAGGTTTTTGAGGACCACTGCACTAAAGTTTACAAGTGTATTGGACTGAAATCGTATACAATACCTCTAAGTCATTATGAGATACGGTCCATCATTGTAACAAATACTACGTGACTTCCATTTTGTTCAAGTTGTCAATGAGCTTCTATTGTTAAGAGTAACATACACAACGCTGTGAATCAGCGGAATCGGATTTGTGGAACTTACGTTCTGTACAAGTGTGGCGTCATTGAACCGGGGAATGCTGCTTGAGTTTTATTTCCTGGTCTTGTGTCGACATCTTTTGGTCTCATTTGGTAGTACAACAGACCCTGGGGATCAGAGGATTCATTTTCGTTCACTGAACAAAGAAAACGAATACAGAACATGCAGAAAGGTTTCTTTTATTCATAAACATTTATTTACACAAATATAAAATGTATAAATGTATACTGAATGTGTCACATCACAACAGTTGGCTTTGGGAATGACAAGCACTTTATTCCTTTCCAAAACTGAGTAAAGGGCCTTTGATATTAAAGTAACATCTGAATACTATTGATATCAATAATTATACTTTTAAAAACCAAAAATAATCAGAAAAAATCAGAGATAATATCCGATTTTTTAAATTGTTTAAATTAAAGTGAACACAAAATAAAGTTTAATGAAATTTATGTTCTTAATGCATGCCTGGGTTAAAATAAAAATGTAATTAGCAAATATATAAAAAATGTAAGCAGCAGCTGTTTTCCCAGTCACGTTCAATAATCTAATTTTTAATATCGTTCACTTCTAAAGACACGTTGTAAGAGGTGGCTATATAATATACACTGATATTGACCATAGTGTTTATAGTATAAGTCTCAGAAGGTCATCGAATAGAGGGCTATAATAAATCATCTCCACAAGGGGGAGCTACTGGCACTGATTGGTTTGCATCAGTAAAAGAAGAAACTGCTTCAGAGCTGCAATACTTGAAGTGAAGGACTTTTTGTAAAACTATAACATTACGTACAGAATAAACTAACTGAATGTCTTATGAGCTTCAAATAAGTGTGCTTAAGCCACAGCGGCAGCACGTGCTATTAAAAAAAAATAGTTTACTAAACTGAATACACTTGACTGTTTGCTTGATGCTGATAAAACACCACAGCACTAGTCCTTTACTATTAGACTCATTTCAACACAGTGGTTTCTATCAAGTTATTTAACTCTCATAGACAGCATCTCTTCATTACTCACGTAACTAAACAAATATCCAGGTTCTGGGTCTTATTCTATAATATTCATATAGTGTTGGGCAGACTTTTCCTCTCCAATTCTGCTTTACTGTAGATGTCATCATAATTCCACAGTCAAGAAGTTTTAATTAAGCACTTTCAAAGTCTTACCTTTTCAATAAGCATGGTGCTTGTATAAAATTATAATTACAATAAATACATTAAAGGACTGGCGCCCCCTCCAGGGTGTATTCCCGCCTTGCGCCCAATGATTCCAGGTAGGCTCTGGACCCACCGCGACCCTGAACTGGATAAGCGCTTACAGATAATGAATGAATGAATGAATAAATACATTAGCGTATATACACACTAAACATTTTTATTTTCCTACAAATCAATGGATTGTGAGCCAATGTGAAGAATACATATTTTTCCAGATATTCTGATTTTATGGATTTGTTCAATCAACAGCACACTTGATTTAACATGAAGTATTTATTAACTAGAAAAAAGAGACATTGAATCATAACTTCAGTACTGAACCTGGATGGATTTGGAGGTTAAAGCAACACATTCACAAAGAGAATATCATTTCTCACTGTTATAATATTGTTTTTACTATCAAGGTGTTTGTTTTTATTTTATTACTCTGAATAGCTTTTTAAATCTCATTTTCTCAGATGCCTGAAGTGTTTGCACAGCACTGTATACTATACATACTGTTCCTTAAACATTCAGGATGAGTGCAAATATATATGCATTAATTTATTTAGAGAGCAATATTCTCAGAAAATATCTTTTGAATACATCTATATATAAATACACACAAACTGTATATTATGTACACAAAGCTACCAAGGAATACAAAAATATCACAAGCATTATATAATGTTATATACAAACAAAACAAATGGATATACATTCTGTACACTATAGGAACCTGCTCTGGCTTTCTATATCTCGTTCATTTACACATGTACACTGTACAATCACAACAAGTTTTAGCTGATAACTGGCTGTGCTCAGAAGTCGTTAACTCACAAGCTTGAATCCAGTATCCAGTCCTGGTCTTTTTAATCACTGGTAAGGAACTAAACATATTGGCCACATTAAGACAGACCTATCAGTGACTACAAAACCCAGGACTGAATTCATGGTCTGGATTTGAATACCTCTGTTTTATAACTCATCTTAAGGATTCTTTCTCTCAGTTGCACTTAGCATGGAGCTGAAGTACTTTGCGGCTGAGACTGGCTCTCCATGGCTTCACTAAACTCTTTGTGCCGATGAGAAGATGACCATTCCTTACATCCTTGTGCCCAGCAACAAGGTACTCCTTCCCTACAAGCAAGAGAGGTACAAATAGCTCAGCAGACCATTTTAGTTACAGTACAATCATTTTAGCTCACTTGAAAAACATACTGTCACTCTCCAAAAATGGAAGGTAAATAGATTTATATCTAAGTGAGGTAACTGTTTAATAAATACATTTAATAATTCATTCATCTTCTGTAACTGCTTCATTCAGATCAGGTTCACGGCTGTCTGGAGCCCACTCGGTGCAAGGTGCAAGAATCACTAGGTGCAAGGCAAGAACAGGGCACCAGTTCATTACAGGGCATCAGACACTTA
The DNA here is from genome assembly GCF_029633855.1 of Hoplias malabaricus. NCBI lineage: Eukaryota > Metazoa > Chordata > Actinopteri > Characiformes > Erythrinidae > Hoplias > Hoplias malabaricus. The sequence goes on along the minus strand of NC_089808.1, from coordinate 33,723,718 downwards.
CACCACCCATGGGCAATTTCGTACCAATCAACATGCATTTCCAGATATTGGAAAGAAAATACAGCACTCAAGGCAAACCCACAGAGACAAGGGAAGTACACACCAAACGCCTCACTGACAGTGACCACACACAGAACCAAAGGAAATTGGAAACGTGTGGCAGGGACACTTTGTTTAAATACAAATAAACCATTTGACAGCGCAGAGGAGAGTGAAATTATATTATTGGTTAATGTTATTTTTGCACTCCAAAGTATCAAAATGTTTTTAAAACTAGAAATACTTGTTTGGGGCGGCACGGTGGTGCAGCAGGTAGTGTCGCAGTCACACAGCTCCAGGGACCTGGAGGTTGTGGGTTCAATTCCCGCTCTGGGTGACTGTCTGTGAGGAGTTGGTATGTTCTCCCCGTGTCTGCGTGGGTTTCCTCCGGGTGCTCCGGTTTCCTCCCACAGTCCAAAAACACACGTTAGTAGGTGGATTGGCGACTCAAAAGTGTGTGTGTGTGTGTGTGTTGCCCTGTGAAGGACTGGCGCCCCCTCCAGGGTGTATTCCTGCCTTGCGCCCAATGATTCCAGGTAGGCTCTGGACCCACCGCGACCCTGAACTGGATAAGCAGTTACAGATAATGAATGAAATACTTGTTTGATTTTATGATATTACCTCATTTATTATTAACATAATTTACGAACACTTACAAACACTTTTCTTAGCAGTCCTAAGAGTTGTACACAACACTTTATGCTGTCATGTTACCTATCATTTTGTGTGTATTCTTGTGCTTACCTGGGTACAGTACAGGACAAGTACAGCCTCGTGAGGTCCAGGACTCTGGAAACAGGGTCAGAGCTCCTTGCATGTGTCTGAGGATGGAGCTGCTCCACAGCACTTTCAGAACCTTCACATCCACCTCAGCATGAGAGCCCTTATCGTGTGCTGCTAAAACTCTCACCTTCAGAGCTTCACACAGAGAAGCCAAAGACGTAATTTAACTAAAACTTTTCTTATTATACATACACATTAAATATGCACTTACTTTCAAATCAGTTTTGAACAAGTTTACCTTTAGCCAAAAAGTTTTGTTCCTAAGTTTTACAATGTACAAAAACACCGGTAAATGTCGGTCTTTTAGCTGTGCCACATAATTTAATAATCTTCAAAATCACCGATGTTTTGCTGATCTTTAATAGTTAGAATAAAGCCTCTGTCATTGTTTCCACAGGCTCAGCACTGCCGAAACGGCATTATGTAACTTATGGAGGACGGCAGGAAATCAACCCCACTCCCTCCCCTACCCGTTGATGTACAGTGCTGTAAATATGAATTACATTAGCACGGGCCTCGGTAGAATAAAACCCAAATCTTAACTAGTGTTCTTTTAAAGGCCAAAGTGTTGTAATCAACACTGGCTTCCTGAATCTATTTGGGATTGTTTTAGAGCCCTACAATAGTGACATGCCCTCAGTCTTTGTGTAAATCTGTAATTCTCCATTTCTAATGTACATCTTCTTCACAGTTCCAACAAGGAACTGCAACGCATCATACTGAGCAGAAGAAAGTTATATTGTAATGCAGAATGTGTCAAAGCATACCCAGTAAACATTTAGCCGTTGATTCAACGTTGAAATAAAGTAATGACTGCCGTCTAATCAACGTTCTCTTAAGGTAGAAAATAAAAGTTGAAAAGACGTCCAAACACAGACATTGAAAAGACGACTATTAGACGGATTTTGGACGTCCATTGACGTTATTAATTGGTCCTGAAATAAATTACTTGTATAAAACGCATTTTGGACGTCCACTGACGTTATCGATTGGTCACCACTTAACTAACTTATTAAGATGGATTTTGGACGTCCATTGACGTTTAAAATATGTCCTTGACAGACAGACTACTTTTAGACATATTTTTAACGTCCAGGGACGTTCCTTGTTTACTGGGTAAGAGTGTTTGAATGTGTAGGACTCAGAGTTAGAGTCAGGTGAAAATGCTGGTACTAACCATAGGAATAATTCATATTGCAGAAGAATTTTCTGTTTCCTAGGGACTGCTGTTTACACACACATTTCCCTGCAAGGAGGTAAAAAGCAACAGCAATTATCACATTGGTTGTCAGTTTGTATGCGTTGTCAAGACAATATAAAAACAGACATGACATTTAAGTAGCACATACCTTGTCCTAACAAATCATAAACCATCGGGAAAAAGATAGCACTGTGATTATTTAACACTCCATACCTGGAATGGTCAGGGCAGAAAATAGTTCTTCCACACGAAATAAAGTGTTGTTCTGGTCAACATCTGGCCTGCGTGCAAACAAATTTTATACCCACTCAATTATGAAAAAAACCACAATCACAATTGAATTATTTCAGGTTTATTAAAAGAACTGTATTTCACATATCATAACGTAAATGTCTTTCTGGTGGTAAATAAACACAAACACACACCCACTAACCCGTTCATGCAGTCTCCAGTATAGGGGTCACATTCTCCCGCACAGTGGCAGGGTCTACAGCCATAATGACCGAAGCCCCAGTATCCAGGAAAGCACTGCTCACAAAGTGGACTGGCTACACCTGGCTTACAGATACAGTCACCGCTGCTGGGGTCACAGGTCACAGCACCAACTGGATGGCAAACACAGGCTGGGGGGTGTAAAAGAAAAACGTATAAACATTCATTTCTACAAAAGCCTTCAACAAAGGCAAAGTCTTTTAAAAGGAATTACTTTTCCAGTCCTACATCATCCTAAGACACTTATTTGAAGTTTGCCACTGAGACTGTCACTTGTCTGTACTCCCTGGCTGATCTTAAAAGTCCCTCAGAAGTGGATAAACGAAAAAAGAAACAGTTTCCAAGCGAAGTGAAACAAACATGAATAGTTTTTGACTGATTTGCCAATGACGCGAAAAGACAATGAGATAGAATGTTTAATATAATATGCTCATTCTTCAGGGTTTGTGTCAGTTGTCTGGCAGGAAAACACAAGCATGAGTCAAATTCTTAGCATCTTACAGAGCCTAACTGGCAGTGTTCCTAAGATGAAAGACAGCAGTATTAGTGAGCAATTTCAAATGCATGATTCAAGTGTGATTCAATGTGCGATTTGAAACTCAGGTCAGCGTCCAGGATTATAACAAGATCCCTCATCACAGGTTCATCTGTCCCAACTTGCCTCGTTTATGCTAATTTCTTTTTTTTTTTTTTTTGGATGACTTGCAGCAGCCCACTTCATAGCTTTTCAGTATGGTTTTTAAATGTGCTCAAACTGTAGCAATATGCCATCTGAATGTGGAACACTACACAGCATGGCGTATTAGACCGGCCAATGAGGCAATACACATCTTCCAGAAGATCTTAAACCACATGCACAGAGTTTGAGAGACATGTTAAATCTATTATTTTCAAATCCATTTAGAAGTAGCCAGTGGTCTGACGTGTCAAAAACCGCAAATATGTATAGCCCCTTTGTCTCATTGTTCATATCAAGATTACCTTTGTTGATCATTACCTACATTTATTAATATATTTGAGCTCTTCTAAAATATGGTATAATCATGAATACTATTTTTTAAACAGTGACTTTCTGGTATTTTACTGATAATGAGACTGCACTTGCATCTAATGTTTAATACCTCATTGTCAATACTGTCTGAGGACTGGCTCCAAATGTAAAATGTATCCTTCAGGGCAAAGCAGTTTTCTTTTCAAAGGGAACAGGCTTATTACAGAAATAATGCAAACTGCCCTTGTGTCCAAGACTGGTGTCAAGAAACACAGATATATATATGAGAAGGTAATAAACATGTATTACGCTAAAGAGAATATCCTTAGATGAGCTTCTCAAAGTGCATTAAATTGATTTTAATAAAAACAAAAACGGCTTTACTATATAAGTATTTTCCCTAAACCTGATCCCAACAATACCCTAAATATACATCATCAGAGGCTAGTTAACGATCTGACAACAACTGTATACAACCTGCTTAAAAAAGCAAGATTGTTATACGTATTACATGACATTAAAACAGACTCAGTACCATAAAAGACTTTTGTTTCATGTGTGTGTGATAGACAAATCTAAGTAGATAGAAAGCACAGAAAAAATATTTCAGAAATCTGTCCAGATGAGATTGATGCTTTAGCTATGAAAGAAAGTATCATAAGAGCAGTATGTCAATGCATGTGATGATTAATCTGTCTGCTATCCCCACACACACACACACACACACACACACACACACACACACACACACACACAGCCAAAGACCCTTCAGTACTCTTGTTATCCTGCATGTCTCAGCTCGTCGTAAGAGCCATCAGCATTCCAAGCTGGAATAGAGCTCTGTGCCAAACAGCCCCCTATGTGTGTGTGTGTGTGTGTGAGAGAGAGAGAGAGAGAGAAAGAGAGAATAAATAAGGAAAATGCAGAGATCCTGAACATTGACATCATAAGCCAAACTCCACGAATTAATACTTAAAGATAAACACACATGTACCCGTAAGTGTACGTGAACACACACACACACACACACACATTCGGCACTGAAAGAGTGTGAGAAATGAAAGGGAGATCAGAGAAGGAAGTGAAAAAGAAAATAGGGCAGATTTCCCTTAAACCTTTTAAGCTGCTTTTCAAAATCAGAGATTAGCAGCTTCCAGCAGCTCAGAGATACGCAGGCACACACTGCCTTTACCAAGTGGAGCTGTTCATGTAAATTCTACATATGAAGACTGCCATTAATCACATTAAAGTCAACCAATTATACAAGTAAAACTGTATGTGTGTGTATGTGTATAGAGGGGTCAGTTCTGCCTTACATATGCAGGAGTCCGGAGCAGTCACTGGTTTGTGTGGATGTCTGTAGAAACCCTTCTGGCACAGCTGACAGTGCCGTCCCTCTGTGTGGTGCAGACAGTGACACACACCTCCAGAGCGCTGACCAGAGCGAAGCCACACACTCTCGTCAAAGTGACAGCTCTCTGCATGATCGTTACACTTGCACTCTATGAAGCATACGCAGACATTCCACACACACACACACACACACACACAAGTGAGATATACAGCAGTTATCCATAGTTAAATATTGAAAAATCAGACATTGTTAAAATATCACAAAAAAACAACAGTATGGAAGAAAGAAAACAGGATACAGTATATAGTGGTTAGCTTTAGTGTGTTGTTGAAAAACAGGTGATTGGTACAATAATAAGGAAACTTGACAAGCAAATAAAGAAAAAAATATAGAAAAAAACAGAAAAGAAAGAGATTTAGTAACTCACTAGCACACTGGTGGGCTTCTCCAGTCAGGCCATTGGCTGGTTTCCAGGGGCGGTCATTATAAAGAGGGTCACATCTCTCACAGTGGTCACCTGCTGTGTGATGTCGACACACACATTTGCCATTCACCTAAGAAGCAAGGACAGCTTAAAATCACCTCTCATTTTCCAACAAATCTACAAAGAATTCTCCTTATGTTCATGAGGAAAATATTTAATATTTAAACTTTTAAACAGTAGCTTTATCCAGCGACTAGTGAATGAATAACTCAGTAAATACCTGGGCTTTATTCTCACTGACATTTTGCAACTAAGTGCCCTTAAGGTGTTACTTTATTTTCCTTCAAGCAAGAACCAAACCGACTCAAGGTTGTTATTTGATTGGCAGTTAAATAACCCAGAATATAAATATCTTCTATAACAGCAACAACAAAAAGGACTTAGCTATTAAACATCTATAATAATTTTATGCATGTGTCCAGAGGCCGGAACTAACTTTTTTTTTATTTTATTTTTTTTTTTTTACATTTGAACTTAAACACCTCCACCGACGAGCACAGCCACTGCTCACAAGATTTTGAACTCCATATATTTTCACAGGCTCACTACTGAAACGTCTGCATGAATTAGGGTGTGTGTCATGTTAATAATATGTAAATGAGGCATGGGCAGGCTGGGGCTTGCTTAAATCTCAGCTAGTGTAGGGGTCGGTATTTCCAATAAAACATATTGAGTCACAGCTTTTACATTACATTTAACATGTTCGTGTCCATGGCTCTGTTGTGATGATTTGTCCAGAGAAGTCTATATTTAACAGGATACATGGACTGAAGATGGAAGCAGGAAAACAGCGAAGAAACAGAACAACTTATGGTGCTTTTGCACTGCATGGAACCGACACGTGACCTCCAGCCAAATCTGGTTCTGGTCCCTGGAACCAGGCACTTTTTTAGTCCCTGCTCGCATACAGTTCCAACTACCCACCAAAATCTCTGAAGTTACAGCAGTTTTCACATTTTTATCCAGAAATCTTGCAGCAAAACTCCTGTAGCAAAAATCTCCAGCAAAACCCAAATGTGCAACAAGGCAAATTGTGATCTGTGAGAACTGGGGAACAGAGCCTTGTTATGTCCAAAAAAACAAAACCAACACATGAATACACAGAGGTAACAGCGCCTAACTTTACTGAACTTTTTCGAGGTTTTCAATGTACGCAGTTTCCATTAGAGATGGGGTTTTGCAACATCGCTGGCTCCATTTCGTGAGGGAGCTGCGCTACCAGCTAAAAGTGAGTCGTGCCGATCCCATGCAAAGACAGGTGAGGGAAAGCACAACAATACCTGTCTGTGGAGTTTGGTGTATTCTCCCTGTGTGCGCATGGGTTTCCGAGTGCTTCAGCTTCTTCCCACAGTCCGAAATGACACGTTGGTAAGTGGATTGGTGACTCAAAAGTGTCCATAGGTGTAAGCGAGTGAGTGAGTGAGAGTGTGTGTCGCCCTTGTGCCCAGTGATTCTGGGTAGGCTCTGGACCCACCATCCATATCTGGATGCCTACAATGTCAGTGTGTATTCATTCAAGTGCGTGTCTTTGTAATGAAGCTGGCATGGGGTGTGTGTTTTGTCTGCACTCTAAAAGATCAAATAGTTAGACCCTCCCTTGGTAAAGTGCTTTTACATGTGTATCAGTAATTGCCGTTAATGTCTGATTACAGGAGACAAACAACAAGACAGTGGCCTCATCTGTTTTTCTCTCAACTTTCTCCTCTGCATTTTGCCTCCACCATCCCTCCCTCTTTCCCTCCTTCCTGTCTGACTTTCCTATCTGTTGTCTAATCTCAGCCCTGCTATCAAGAGTTTGGGTTTACAGTAATGTCTCCACAGAGAGGGGGCATGCTGTATATACACTTACACTGCTCACTGATTATATAATCCACAGTACAAGAGATAAAGTGGGGGGAAAACAATGGGAGAATGTGAGGGAGTGAAACAAATGGTAGCCAACAGGCCAAGCATAAAAAATTTGATTGTAGTCCAGAAAGCACTTTCTCATTAAAAACAGGTTAGTCATTCATGAGTAAGCACCTAAAATGGCCTTATACCGCACTTACATTTATTTTGCATGGAGCAGGTTGCGTAATGTGTTAAGGCTTTGTTTAAAACAAAAACATGTTCATGTAATAACTATCATTATAACAGATTACTATACGTTATTATACATTTTTGGCAAATAATTTTACAGACAGATCAGTGCTATTAGGGCACCAAGCAGGAATTGTAGTGTTTGTAAACGATCAATCTCTCTCACATCTGGTGGTTATCTCACATCCAAACGTCGTCTAAATTTACCCGGTCATAAATCAGGTCAAGCAAATACCGTGTGTCAAAAATCCATCCGGTCCCTTTGTTTGAGAGAGTATGATACTTGCCAATGTTTAAATGATAAGTCCATTATGTGCACTTGGAACACAGCAGAAGGTATGTACCAATGATTTAATACTGCACCAAATACACACCCACACACACTCTCACTACTCACCATGTGCTGGCTACGGTGCCCTGTTGTGTGGTAGCCACCGGTAGGCACACACTGGTCAGAATGGCCATGGCAGAGGCAGGCTCCCTTAAGAATTAAGTCGTAGATAGCGTAGGGGGCAGTGGGCTGACTGGCATTGTAATCTTTAAGCTGACACGGGCAGGGCTGGGGCTGCAGTAGACGTACTCGCAGGTTGGTAATACCCAGCTTGTCACGAGCTTCAGAGTCATAAGGCTGTAGAGTGTCCCAGGGTGAGAGAGCGCGGTAAATGACCTGGAGATACACACCCACACATGATTGGAGAAGACAACCCGTGTGCAGATTAACTGATGTGATTATATATTCCGCAGTTTTTAAACAGCCATATCCTACTTTTTTTGTATAAATGCAGTGTGAGTGCTTTGTTATATTGTAATACTGTGATAATGCAATGCAAAACTGTGAGGAATAGATGCATAGACTCCTACCTCTCCACCACTGCAGGGCTGTGCTGAAGAGTATTTCTCTGTGCACCTATTGCTGTCCTTCACCCCGAACTCTCCACTGCAGTTTTGTGCATAGAGAAGCAGCATGCTCCATGTCTGGCCAAAGTCCCGTGAACGCTCCAGCATCATGACAGCAGGCCGTGGTGAGCGGAAGATTAGGATCAGGTGAGTGAAGTAAAATTCCACCTCCATGTCCAGCTGCAGGATCTCAGTGACCATGCCTTGGGCAGACTGCCACCAGGTGCGCGGATGTCTGAAGGACGAGTCTGTCATGGCGCTGGGTGGATGAGCCTGCTCCGTAGCTGTGGCGTCACACACGCTACACTTCGGCACACAGCTGGTTTTGTCATAGTAGCAGAAATGCTCAGGTGAGCTGGAGCCACACTGGGTGTCGGTACGCAGGTGCCTCCCCACGGCCAGGTTTCCCATACGAGGATTACACACTCGATTCTCACAGCCTGATACACACACGGACACACCAGAATAACCATTACTATAACATACTCATTGTTATTGTCTGTAACTGCTTATCCGGTTCAGGGTCGCGGTGGGTTACTGGAATTCAGTGAAGCTGCTCTGTGACAACATCAGTTGTAAAAAGCGCTATCCAAATAAATTTGACTTGACTCACACATACGGATACATTCACATAGCCAACATGTGTTTCTGGACCATTAGAGGAAATAAGAACCTCTGGAGGAAACACATGCAGACACAGGGAGAACACCCCACACTTCTAAAGGGGAGTCATCATAGTGCAGTTTCTGCTGTGCAAAGCCTTGAGTAGCAGCGACAGAGGCACTCTTCACCCTATGACAGCTCATTCATTCATTATCTTTAACCACTTATACAGTTCAGGGTTGCGTTGGGTCCGGATCATACCCGGAATCATGGAGCGCAAGGCAGTAATACACCCTGGAGGGGGCGCCAGTCCTTCACAGGGCACCTACACACTCACACCTACAGACACTTTTGAGTTGCCAATCCACCTACCAACGTGTGTTTGTGGACTGTGGGAGGAAACCCACGCAGACACAGGGAGAACACACCACACTCCTCACAGACAGTAAACCGGAGGAAACCCACGCAGACACAGGGAGAACACACCACACTCCTCACAGACAGTCACCCGGAGGAAACTCACGCAGACACAGAGAGAACACACCACACTCCTCACAGACAGTCACCCAGAGGAAACCCACACAGACACAGGGAGAACACACCAAACTCCTCACAGACAGTCACCCGGAGGAAACCCACGCAGACACAGGGAGAACACACCACACTCCTCACAGACAGTCACCCGGAGGAAACCCACACAGACACAGGGAGAACACACCACACTCCTCACAGACAGTCACCCAGAGGAAACCCACACAGACACAGGGAGAACACACCAAACTCCTCACAGACAGTCAGCCGGAGGAAACCCACGCAGACACAGGGAGAACACACCACACTCCTCACAGACAGTCACCCAGAGGAAACCCACACAGACACAGGGAGAGCACACCACACTCCTCACAGACAGTCACCCAGAGGAAACCCACACAGACACAGGGAGAACACACCAAACTCCTCACAGACAGTCACCCGGAGGAAACCCACGCAGACACAGGGAGAACACACCACACTCCTCACAGACAGTCACCCGGAGGAAACCCACACAGACACAGGGAGAACACACCACACTCCTCACAGACAGTCACCCAGAGGAAACCCACACAGACACAGGGAGAACACACCAAACTCCTCACAGACAGTCAGCCGGAGGAAACCCACGCAGACACAGGGAGAACACACCACACTCCTCACAGACAGTCACCCAGAGGAAACCCACACAGACACAGGGAGAGCACACCAAACTCCTCACAGACAATCACCCGGAGGAAACCCACGCAGACACAGGGAGAACACACCACACTCCTCACAGACAGTCACCCGGAGGAAACCCACACAGACACAGGGAGAACACACCACACTCCTCACAGACAGTCACCCGGAGGAAACCCACGCAGACACAGGGAGAACACACCACACTCCTCACAGACAGACACCCAGAGGAAACCCACACAGACACAGGGAGAACACACCAAACTCCTCACAGACAGTCACCCGGAGGAAACCCACGCAGACACAGGGAGAACACACCACACTCCTCACAGACAGTCACCCAGAGGAAACCCACACAGACACAGGGAGAACACACCAAACTCCTCACAGACAGTCACCCGGAGGAAACCCACGCAGACACAGGGAGAACACCATGCCGCATCTATTACAGCTCAGTGGACCATCAAAATGATTCTAAAACTGTAATTAGAAGGTTCCTTTAAATTTTCAAATTAGAAGTTTTTAATCAACATATTTGCTAGATCACGGACAGTATTTCTGTGCTATAATACCCATAAAAGCAGCAGTGTTCCTGTTTGTTTGTCTACTTTTTTTAAATCACCAGGTGCAGTCGTACAGTACATTTGTATTTGAGTATAACACAGGAAATATCTTATAAAACACTCAATATCCGGTTTCCATATATAATTTACCAAGGAAAAAAATTATATATATATATTACAAAAAATATAAAAATACATACATATTTTATAACATTTAAAATGATTTCATGTGAAAGAACAATTAACTTCCTGTTTGTTTTTAATACCGTTTTTTTTTTTTTTTTGCAGTTTGCACATGGTCCCGCTGTGTTAAGCTGTGTGTGTTAAGTTGTTCTCGGTTTTCATCGCACCTGCGTCTCGCATGAGCTCACTTCAGACACAAAACACTGACCTGAGCGCACGAGGTGAGGTCCACCGCACATGAGCAATATCAACACGGTCCATCTGTCCATTCTTCCCGCGTCAGAGTCAAAGCAAGACCTGTCCTTTAAAATAAAACAAAAAAACACAGTCCTCGCGTCCAAAACAAGGGGCGGCGGACGCACTCACGCGGCGAGTAGCAGCACGAGCTGCAGAGCGCGAGGCCGCCAGGTGCAGCTCATTTCGAGCACAAACTCACACGAGCCTTTCACCTGCGCACACACCACAGCAGCCATGAACACTTCTGTTTACGGCCCCACTCTCACTCCCTCTATTTCCGCCTCTCTCTCCTTTACTGATTCCATGTCCTTACTCTGTTCCTCTTCTCTTGGTTTCTGTTTCTCTCTCACACTCCCTCTCCCCAAGTCCCGCTTCTTCTTTTTCTCTGTTCCCTTCTGCACACCCCCGGCCAGCCGCCCCTTCTCCCGCTGAAATCTTCTGGAACCTTGCCACGCCCCCCTGTCCAGAGTGTTTTTTGACCCAGGACTCTCTCAAGACGAGACGTACTGTGTCCCAAGAGACAGGGCATACTTCATGCCTGAAGAACCATTACCCACTTGATATTTAACCTATCTTTACATACCACTTGTAATAAAATGTTTTACACTGACGTAAAGTTACTATATTAGAAATAGAGGTGCCTCTTAATACATTAGAATATCATCAAAAAGTTAATTTATTTCAGTAATTCAATTCAAAAAGTGAAACTCATTATGTAGATTCATTACAAACAGAGTGTTTATTTCTAATAATGTCGCCCAGTAAACATTTAGCCGTTGATTCGTCGTTGAAATAACGTAATGACTGCCGTCTAATCAACGTTCTCTTAAGGTTGAAAATGAAAGTTGAAAAGACGTCCAAATACAGACATTGAAAAGACGACTATTAGACGTATTTTGGACGTCCACTGAGGTTATGGATTGGTCACCGCTTAACTAACTTATTAAGATGGATTTTGGACGTCCATTGATGTTTAAAATATGTCCTTGATGGACAGACTACTTTTAGACCTATTTTGAACGTCCAGGGACGTTCCTTGTTTACTGGACGATGATTATTCTTACAGCCAATGAAAACCCAACCATCATTATCTCACCTGCAGATGTTTCCTAAGCTTTTAAAATGGTCTCTTAGTCTGTTTCAGTAGAGTACACCATCATGGGGAAGACTGCTGATTTGACAGATGTCCAGAGGCCAGTCACACACACCCTCCTGCTGTATCCAAACATATTAATGGAAAGTTGAGTGGAAGGAAAGGTGTGGTAGAAAAAGGTGCAAAAGAAACAGGGATAACCACTGCCTTGAAAGGATTGTCAAGAAAAGGCCATTCAAAAAGGAGTGGACTGCTGCTGGAGTCAGTGCTTCAAGAGCCACCACACACAGACGTATCCAGGACATCGGCTACAACCGTCACATTCCTTGTGTCAGGCCACTCATGACCCAGAGACAACACCAGAAGCGTCTCACCTGGGCCGAGGAGAAAAAGGACTGGACTGTTGCTCAGTGTCCAAAGTCTTGTTTTCAGATGAAAGTCAAATTTGCGTTTCATTTGGAAATCAAGGTCCCAGAGTCTGAGGAAGAGTGGAGAGGGGCACAATCCAAGCTGCTTGATGGAGATGAAGATTTCATTGTCCAGCAGGACCTGGCTCCTGTCCACACCAAAAGTACCAATACCTGGTTTAATAACCACAGTAGTGCAAGGCGGGAATACACCCTGGAGGCCAGTCCTTCACAGGGCAACACAGACACACACACATTCACTCACACCTATGAACACTTTTGAGTCGCCAATCCACCTAACAACGTGTTTTTTGGACTGTGGGACAGCGACAAAATAACAGAACCGTTAGATATAAAACAGCTCATGAAACTAGCTTTTAACTCACTCACTCAGTCACGTTTAGGAAAACAATCGCTATTAAATATGGGTGTAATGAAAGTGTGTTGCAGTGAGAATGTGTTGAAGCTAATCAGAATGTTTTTAGTCTTTCCTTTTGGTTGGTTCCTGTAAAAGTGAGGGGTGTTGTCGTGGGTTCGGTGGGTGGACACTGCCCATGCTGGTCATTATTTGTTGGATGAATGGGACCATTTAGGTTGGAGGGAAGACAGAGATGAAGCTACAAATATTTAGACAAGTCTAGCTGGGGAATACCCTTCAAGATTAAACACTCACTTGGAGGGGAGTTCCAGTTCATATTGAGGAAAGAAGCTGACATTTCATTCCCCTGATGTTCTGCTCAGGTCAGGTGTTCAGGTGCAGACTACAGCAGATCCTCCAACAGATCTCCCATAGTCTTCACAAACCTGAGAAGACATGATGAGAAAACATTGCTGGCCATTCCATTCATTCCATTTATCCAAACAAGTATCCATCATGTGTCACTCTGATTGTTCAAGTCAAAAGTTTGTTTCTTAAGGGGAAAAGGTGGAAAAGGAAAGAACAGGCTTGTACTAATCTTCATATTTGTGACATTTTTTTTCTATTGAACTACCAGTTATGCCATTATATTATGACTGCCATTGATAAAATATCCTATTCCCCTTGCTTTAGTGTGTCATTCAACTAAACTGGGAACCTGTGAGACACATCACAGCTAGCTGCTTCTAAAGACCTTACACACTAAGCCTTTCATTAGCTTATCCTTCACATACAAAACAACAATAGCATTAAAAATATTTTCTTTACATTTAGCTAGTTTGTGCACTATGTTTTTCATGCATCTCAAGTTCAACCAGCAGGCTACTTCAGAAGCCAAAGCCATGCAGTATGAGACACTTTTGTGTGCATGTGCTACTGCTCCATTTTTGTGTCTTGCAGTCCTCAACTATGTGTGCAATTACGGTGTCCCATTTCATATTTGTACGTTCAAATGACTGCTCACAAATAGCCTTAGTGTGGTCTTCATCAAGGACCCCATTTGAACTCAGTAGCAGCCTCTTGTTTAAATCAGTGAGCAAATATGTTTTTTTTATTATTATTATTATTAATCTAATTTAGCCTTCCTGGTTAATTTGCATGTTGTTGGACATGGAGGAGGACTGCAGGGCATAGAGCATCATGTGGAACAAGGCTTAAAGTGTGCAGAACAGGGGCCACTACAGCATCCATTCATCCATCCATTATCGCTTATCCATTTCAGGGTCACGGTGGATCCAGAGCCTACCTGGAATCATTGGACGCAAGGCAGGAATACACCCTGGAGGGGGCGCCAGTCCTTCACAGAGCAACACACACACTCACACTTTTGAGTCGCCAATCCACCTACCAACGTGTGTTTTTTTGGACTGTGGGAGGAAACCGTTGCACTCGGAGGAAACCCATGGGGACACAGGGAGAACACACCACACTCCTCACAGACAGTCATCGCAGGAATCGAACCCACAACCTCCAGGTCCCTGGAGCAGTGTGATTGCGACACTACCTGCTGCATCCATTCAATAACAATGAATGTGGTAATGCAATATAGTGTAATAATCTAAAATATTTTTTATAAATCTGATGTGGAAAAATACCAACCTTCATTTGTACACTTTTTAATGTTTCTGGCTTTGGTCTCTTCACAGTTACTGCTCACAGTGACTCAAAGTTCTCGGGTGAATTAAAAAAGAAATTCCCATATTTTCCCATGTGTAGCAAATAAAGGTGTAAAGGACTTAAACGAGACGTGTCCTATTTTTCACCATCTCAGATCTGGTCACCCTAATGTTGTAAACCAAATATAGTGAGTTTTAAATTCAGTATAAGGCAACATATATTCAGTGAAAATACTCCATATCTAAATATATATTTTCCTCACAAAGAACAAAAACACAGGTGTTTACACGTCAACTTTCTGTATGAAATGAATGTGATTGGGACTGGGTGAGTTTGTGATGCCTTGTGATGTACTGTCGCACTGTTTAAAGTGTGTTCCTACCTTGTGCCGTAAAGTCCCCGGTGAGTTCTGGACCCTGAACAGGATAAAGCAGTTACAGTAAATTGATGAATGAATTATTGATTCTCACATCTCATCCTCACCACCGCCATTCTCTCGGTGCTCAATAGTTTGTACAGCTGCCTTCGGCCTGCAGAGATACTTACCATTTTTGTGTTGACGGAGGTTTGTGTTCTGGCGCCCTCTGTTGGTGACAGGGTGAATGTGGGAGGCAGTAGAGTGGTCCGGAGCAATGGGTGGCGCTATGGGGCTGTGCTCAGTGTTCTCAGAGTACAGAGGTCAACTCGTTACTCGTTGTCTTTTCTTTTCTGGCGGCGAGGCGCGGGTGAGCTCCTCAAACAGATGCGTTTGGATAAAACAGTATTTTGCAGACACCGAAGCCTGATTTATCTCTCTGAGCATGGTGAGTATTCAGTAGTGAGTGTTTCACTGCGTGTGTGCACGATTATTTAAACGTGAATATAAATAGGGTTTAGTTCAGTGTTTGTGTGGGTTGTCGTTAGCATGCTAATGCTAAGTGGTTCATTCATATGGAATGCTAACGTAGTTGTCACCAACGGGAAACGTTCGGCAAACGTTCGTCTCAGCAAAACCCAGTACAGGGGTTGAGTTTATATCTGTCACATACTGTAATGTTGCAGCACTAAATCCAGTTAAACAAGACTTAAAAGTCAAGTTTGTGTACACCACTTCTTCAAATATCCGTTCTGAAATACAGGGTAGTTATGGTACTTGTAGAGAGGCTTTAGACTCTATGTTGGAACATTGCTGTGATGATTTGTTTGCGTTAAGCCTTGAGAACTTTACTGATTTTGGATCACAAATGCTACTCATCTTAAGGTTAGGGACAGGTACGCCTTCACTTTAATGAACACAGCTCCATTACCGGGGGTTTTATACCCCTTGTGTTGCCCATGTCTGCATGGATCAAAGTGCTGATGAATTACTGACCTCTTTTTGTTTTTACAGAGTTTACCCCTTAACCCAAAGCCGTTCCTGAACGGTCTGACTGGAAAACCCGTGATGGTGAAGCTGAAATGGGGAATGGAATATAAAGGATACCTGGTATCAGTGGATGGCTACATGAACATGCAGGTACTGTCATGGCCTAATGAGTTTATTATTGTACACACATGTGCAGTTTATAAATATATGAATGAAAACTTCTGTTCGGTGCTGAAAAGATACACTGGAATGAACTGCAATAATATGTGATGATAGGAACTTGGTTACACAGTGTCTACAATTGTACACCATTGAATTAAAGTAGGTTTTATGTATTTTCATATGAAGAGCTGACCCAGGTCAATTTAAAACATGTATTTCTCTACCATTAATTAATTAGACAATTTGGGCCAGAAGAGTCTCAACACAAGAATCCGCTGAGAGAATTTGAAATGTTAAAATATGCAGAAATTCAGGACAAATAAGGGCACGTTATCTTTTTAAAATTTCACTGGGTTTAAGTTTTTATAGAATGTCATGATGAGTACAAAATGGCAGATTTGTGGCAATATGGCTATTATTTGTAATCAGTTTATTCATTGATTCTTTCTCTCTGCCTCCCTCCCTCTCTCTTCTCTTTTCCTCTTGTCTCTCTGCCCAGTTGGCTAACACAGAGGAGTATGTGGATGGAGCTTTGGCGGGTCACCTTGGGGAGGTGCTGGTTAGGTAATGCACTGTATACAAATAACACCACTTTATTTATTTATTTAGTGTTAGAGGGCACAGATTGTTTGGCTTATACTTTTACAGTTTGGCATCCACAAAAATTTTTTTTGGAAGAGTCTGTATAATACAGAGTGCATTTCTTTTTTCTTTTCCACAGGTGTAACAATGTTTTATATATTCGTGGAGTAGAAGAGGAAGAAGAAGATGGCGAGATGAGAGAATGATTTAAATTGTGTGCTTGGAGTACGTGTTGGAAATGTTTGGTTTAGTTGTATGTGAAGCTTTGTTTCTTCCATTTTTCTTTGTAAAATACATGTGTAGGGTTTTTTTTGTACACTGTAAAAGCATAATTTGCATGGCACAAATGTCCAAATAAAATTATGCATTTTGTATTTTCCTTGTGGTCTTCAGTTTGATAACGTTACTTTCTGAAATAGTCTGAGATTTAGATACATTTCTGTAGTAAATTGTGCATCTCCAAAATAATAATATCTTTAAGGAAAAATCCTTAAATTTCAATAGAAATCATTCAATGGAAAAATATTTATTCCAAGTAATTTTGGAGCATTTCTATTGGGCCATTCACCATTTAATTTTCTCAGTGTAAAGACAGCGGTTGTGTTCAAATGACAGTAAACTAAAAATCGACAAAAATGCAGATACAGTAATCACTCGCTACTTTGCGGTTCATCTTTCGCGGGTTTTTTCAACGGGGTGTATGGCCGCTATATCGCGGATATTGAGGGAAAATCTAGGGAAACTAAGTATTTGTTACGTACAGTACATGTATTGTTCATGTCCACATCCGAGTGAAATTTACGCTAAATCACAGCTTAGGAATGACTCTATTAAAGAAACTGGTAGGATAACACATGTGGTTCCAGCTGAAAAACATAGAATGACTAATGCAAAGGGTGGGTTGTTAACAGTGACAGGGAGGGGGTTAAAAGTCCAAATACTCGTTAAATACATGAATATCCTGGAACGCATCCCCCGCGAAAAACGAGGGATCACTGTACATGATTTCCATTTCCTATTTGTGGTGTAGCCAAAAGTAAGAGAAGGCAGGGACATATACAATTACTCATTTATTTTTAAAATACTGTGAATAAAATTAGTAATTTTTTAAATAGTCTTTTTATAGCACATTTCATATATGAAACTCAAACAGTTTTACATTATGGAGTTTCTATAAAACGATTATAAAAACATTCAAGAATAGGAACAAAATTATATAATTATAAACTTTACTACGCCAGTGCCTAAGTGTAAGGTAAAAAGACATTTAAATAATGTTCCACCTGACTCAGTCAGACATAGGTTTTTCTTTTGATTTTTCCTGGCACCACAAGAAGTGGAATTTCATAGCCACCAGTTTAACATGTGAACTAGGTTCTGAATCATTACACAAGATACTTAGTGTGCCAAGTTGTTAAATAACCAGAAGGACAGCTGATGTTGGCCTTTCCTGATTGAATACATAAGGATTATTGGGGAAAACAAAATGAGTTTTGGATGAAACAGCAATTTAGATAAAGGCCCATTCTAAAAATGACTTCTAACATCTGTGTAATATTTGAGTCATCAGTAGTGCAGACACTTCATGTAATTATATAGCAAGCATTGCACTATACACAGGACATCTAAGTTGTATTTGCTTCATATATATGCTCTTTAGTACCTCCTGTATGTTTCACAACATCATAATTACAGTGATGATCTGAGTTTAAGGTATTACTTATAAAACAACATTTCCACCCCATCCACTGACCAGTTACTTTTTTGCCTGTGTGCTCCTCCCATGACTGACCTTTGCTCGGGAGTCTGATTTTATCTTTGGCTAAATATTTTCCTGCCTTTTCATCTGAGAGTTAGTTCAGTTCAGCTTGTGTTAACACAGACAAAATGTCCAGCAGCTTCAAGCTTCTAGTGAAGGGAGCTGAACAGGTGGTTTTAGTGTGTAGAAATGGGGAGAGGTTTCTGACCAAAGAGGGGATGCAGAATTTGGAAGTCATTCAGAATGGAAGTGTTGTGATTGGACAGTAAGTCATTTTTGCATTCACTTCTGAGGATTTGCAGGCTTGATTGAAAGTGATCATGAGTTATGCCTTAGCTATTGTCATTTAACCACCAAAAAGTAGTAGAAAAGCCTTAACCAATGTTTTATTATTTAAATATTTAGGCTTAGCTTTGGGATGAAAAAACATTTGAGGTGAAGACGCACTGGGCGGCACGGTGGCGCAGCAGGTAGTGTCGCAGTCACACAGCTCCAGGGGCTTGGAGGTTGTGGGTTCGATTCCCGCTCCGGGTGACAGTCTGTGAGGAGTTTGTGTGTTCTCCCTGTGTCTGTGTGGGTTTCCTCCGGGTGACTGTCTGTGTGGTGTGTTCTCCTTGTGTCCGCGAGGGTTTCCTCCGGGTGACTGTCTGTGAGGAGTGTGGTGTGTTCTCCCTGTGTCTGTGTGGGTTTCCTCCGGGTGACTGTCTGTGAGGAGTGTGGTGTGTTCTCCCTGTGTCTGTGTGGGTTTCCTCCGGGTGACTGTCTGTGAGGAGTGTGGTGTGTTCTCCCTGTGTCTGTGTGGGTTTCCTCCGGGTGCTCCGGTTTCCTCCCACAGTCCAAAAACACACGTTGGTAGGTGGATTGGTGACTCAAAAGTGTCCGTAGTTGTGAGTTAATGTGTGTGTGTGTGTTGCACTGTGAAAGACTAAATAAAAACACACCCCTCCTTCAGCAGCTCTGCCCAATAAAATCATGAATATGCATTGCCATCTCCCCAGTTCCTCCCTGCCCCGTCCTGTGCATGAACACAAGCACCTTGTTACACAGTGGTGAGGGTTTCTTGGTGCAAGCCACTTTTTTATCCACATACTTAAGAGCCGGAGTGGTAGTGAACTGTGAAAAAACTTTCACTGAATTTTCCAAAAAGCACATTGGATTGACATCACATAAAATGACTTTAATGAAAAAAATCTTGTGTTTAAAGTAGTAATAAATAATTCACACAATAAATAGGGGGTGTGTATAATACACTATGTATAGTACAGAATCTAGAATCAGATCACTGGTGTCATTATAATGGCTGTTTCTGAATGTGAAGCAGGATCAGTAAAGAAAGTGACTGGATGCAAATGTATTTGTTTATAAAGGAATTTCTGTGTGTATCTCTAGTGATGGACTAATAAACGCAGTGGGCCCAGCAGATTCCATCGAGTCTCGGTTCAGAGGAGCTGTGTTTGATAAGATTATAGATGCTACTGGCATGTGTGTCCTCCCTGGCAAGTATTCCCTATGTAGCATCTTTCTTTGTGCATATTTTCAAGGTATCGTAACAACAAGCCACATATGTATACATTTTAGGGTTGATTGATGCACACACTCATCCAGTGTGGGCTGGGGACAGAGTTCATGAGTTTGCAATGAAGGTAAACAAACAGCTTTAATCTATCCCAAGAACTCACCCATCTTGTCCATTCAATCAACTCCACTGACCATACAGGAGCACGGTGTAGTTCTACAATTAAAGACTGTAGTCCACCTCCATCTCAGCGGTCAATGGTCAGGGATGATTTGGGTGGTGGATCATTCTCAGCGCTGCAGTGACACTGACGTGGTGGTGTGTTAGTGTGTGTTGTGCTGTTATGAGTGGATCACAGCAGGCTGCTTGACTTTTTAAACAATGTGTCCACCCTGTTAGACACACCTTCCTTGATGGTCCACCTTGTAGATGTAAAGTCAGAGACAGTAGCTCATCTGTTGCTACACCGTTTGTGTTGGTTTTACCCCAGTTCCTCACAGGACACTGTTGGCTGGATGATTTTGGTTGGTAGACTATTCTGAGTCCAGAAGTGACACTGAGGGCAAAGCAGCACTGCTGTGTCTGATCCACAGCACATCGTCACCACATCATTGTTACTGCAGCATCATGGTCAATGGTCAGGACCCCCACAGAGCAGTGTGTAACTGGGGGATAAGAAGATATAAAGAGAAACAGGTGCTATAGTCTGTAACTGTAGATCTTAAACTGCTCCTGTATGATGCTGATAAAACAGAATGTATATAAACGTCCATCATTTCATTCAAAGAACCTTGTGTGTGATGTTACAGCTCGCTGGAGCTACCTACATGCAGGTGCACGAGGCTGGTGGAGGCATTCACTTCACAGTGAAACACACACATGCGGCAGCCTTTGAAACATTGCTGGAGAGTTTAAAGGGCAGATTGGAGCGCATGTTGAGGACTGGTACTACTCTGGTTGAATGTAAGAGTGGATATGGACTAGAACTGGATACTGAGCTCAAAATGCTGAGGGTAATAGATGCAGCACGGAGGAGCATGCCTATCGGGATTTCTTCAACATACTGCGGAGCACATGCAGTACCGAGGTCACACATATTCCACATGATATTTTGAATCTTTTGTAAAATAAATACCACTGAAAATGTACTGGTCTCAACTGCTCACAGCTATATTTTCATTCTTACTTTCTCTCACACCTTTATCACCTGTGCTCATGTGCAGAGGTAAAACCACGGAGGAGGCGACAAAAGACATAGTGTGTGTGCAGTTGCCTGCTATAGAGAAGCTGATCACTGCCGGCAGTCTTCAAGTGGACAACATTGATGTGTTCTGTGAGAAAGGCGTGTTTGATCTGGACTCCACACGCAGAATCCTGCAGGCTGGGAAAGACATGGGCCTCAGTATCAACTTTCATGGGGATGAACTGCATCCTATGAACTCAGCACAGGTGGGAATTATAAACGACACCTGTTAAGGATTAAGTGTGTAAGGGTTGTTGGGGATTAAGTATGTAAGCAGTACTGCAGATTCTATTCAAGTAAAGCTTATATCATCATCATCATCATCATCATCATGAAGTAGCCACAGGAAAATAGACTGCACCAGTTTCTTAAACAGTTTTTTTTGTACAGAAACCTTCTGACTCTTTTCACAAATATCAGCAATATTTAAATAAACCAGATGAAGTAAAAATGGAACACTTGGGTAACTATTGCCCAAGGTATATTTGGGGAAAGAAGGAGCAGCTTTTAATGAACAGAACACTTTGAACAGTGTTAAACCTGGGAGTGAATCTGCTATACACTGCTTTAAACTTATGTTGTTCAGCAGGTAGCTGAAGAGGTTCGCCCTGGTAGATGGAAAAATATATTCAATTAATATCAGACCATTATGGGACCAAATGTGATTCTGTCAAGTAAAGACTATGGAGGCTTCACATGATTCTAAATCTCCCATAAACTTCAAGAGACTTCCTCAAATATTCAAAGCTGTGAAATCTCACTTCTGTCCAAACTCCTATAATAAGTAAATAATTCCCAGAGGTTCTTAAATTTTTGTCCACAACTGCACCTAATATTTTCACAAGACTGACAGGAACATGGGCGGCACGGTGCGCAGCAGTTAGTGTCGCAGTCACACAGCTCCTGGAGGTTGTGGGTTCGATTCCCGCTCCGGGTGACTGTGTGTGAGGAGTGTGGGGTGTTCTCCCTGTGTCTGCATGGGTTTCCTCCGGGTGACTGTCTGTGAGGAGTGTGGTGTGTTCTCCCTGTGTCTGTGTGGGTTTCCTCCGGGTGACTGTCTGTGAGGAGTGTGGTGTGTTCTCCCTGTGTCTGCGTGGGTTTCCTCCAGTTTCCTCCCACAGTCCAAAAACACATGTTGGTAGGTGGATTGGCGACTCAAAAGTGTCCGTAGGTGTGAGTGTGTGAGTGAATGTGTGAGTGTGTGTGTTGCGCTGTGAAGGACTGGCGCCCCCTCCAGGGTGTATTCCCGCCTTGCACCCAATGATTCCAGGTAGGCTCTGGACCCACCTGAACTGGATGCAGGAGACAGATATTGAATAAATACTGAAATGGAAAATACTGAAAGATACAGGAAAGCATAAATTACCTTCTCCCCCACCCCCTCCCTCATTTGTGATGTTAGCTTGGGATGGAGCTTGGTGCTTTAGCGATAAGTCACCTGGAGGAGGTGACAGATGACGGCATTGCTGCCATGGCAACTGCAAAGACATCAGCTGTCCTTCTGCCAACCACTGCCTATATTCTCAGGTACAAACTCAACAGTAAATACGCTAGAAATACATCAAAATACACTTAACTATTATTCAGCACTATACATGAGCAAATATATTTCTAATGTTAAAACAGGCTTCCGTGTCCCCGAGCCAGGGATATGCTGGATGCTGGAGTTATAGTATCACTGGGGAGTGACTTTAATCCTAATGCTTACTGCTGTTCAATGGTAAATTGTACTCGCACCTGTACAGAATCAGACCAAAACATTTTTTTTTTTGCTCTAATTGTAAAGTGATGCCTTTCAGCTTTGAGCTTTGGTGATATCAAACACCATCAGCACTATCCTCTTCATTGTAAAACCCTGGTATATTATAACAATTACAATTTACCATGTTTTTATTCTTTGTTAGCCCATGGTGATGCATTTGGCTTGTGTGACACTGAAGATGTCCATGCCTGAAGCTCTGGCAGCTGCCACTATAAATGCAGCTTATGCTCTCAATTGCTCTCAATTACACGGGTCACTAGAACCCGGCAAACAAGGAGATTTGCTCATCATCAATGCTCCGAGGTAAAAGACACATCTGAGCATATGAAATAAATGGGTCACATGATTCACAATTAAAACAAATTGCAATCAAAAATTAAGTCCATGGTCTTATATCACGCCATGATAACAGAGAAAATATATGGACCCACCAATTACTTATATAAACAATTATTCTTATTCTTTACAGATGGGAACATCTTATTTACCAGTTTGGGAGCCACCAGGAACTCATCAGATTTGTCATCATCAAAGGAAACACTGTTTATGATAATGAGAAAGTTTTGAATCTCTGAATATGCTTAAAAAACTGATTTATTACATAAAAACAACAGTCTACATGAAGAATATACTGCAGCTATGAAGTAATTCCAAAATAAATTCACATATTAACTCATATATAAATAATATAAATAACGATATGAAACATTTGTTAAACAAAATAAAGGCATTTGATTTGGCCGTAATGGAAGTCCTTCATTAGGTGGTTTAAATTGGTCCAGCAATTTACTGTCCATTCCTTTTGAATGCATGAGAAAAAAGAAAACCTCAGGCCAGCATTTCAGGGGTCAATCTGAACACTAGGAATAAGGGCATGACTGTTAAATACTGTAAAGTGAGATAAAATATATGCAGTATTTCTGTTGATTTTTTATGGCATTTTAATATTAAATATGTATTAATTTATCATCATCATCATCTATTATTACATTATTACATATTCAATTATGTATGTATTAATTAAAGATATATATTTAAAAATATCGCCACAAAGTTTTTGTTCCAAAAGTGATGATAGTCTTCTAATGAACTAATGATTTCAGCAGAAATCTTGATACAGTGCAGCCTGCTATGTACATGCAGTCATGACACATCCAATGCTCTTTTGGAAATATGGTCTTGAGGCATATAACACATCTAGAAAAGGGTAATCGAGTGCTGTCTGGAGTTTGGTCAGTTCCGCAGAGGAAAGGCACGGTTTAAAACAAGCTCCACCTTGTCTCCACCCAGTGCACAGGCCTCCAGTATACACACCAGTCTCTGATTCGTTAGCTGTGTTGCTGTGGCAATCAAGTCAGCTGTAAGATTAAAAAGAAATCCTGTAGTTTAAGCACAGTTTATCATTTATCTTTACTGATTAACCAGTATACATGGTTATGGTCACACTTTATTTTACCTGGAGTTGGGGGTGGGGCGTGTAGTGAGAAGCCACCGTGTGATAGAACTGAATCCCAGGTATTGTCATGTGTCAGGGGGAGGGGCCTCCAATGCAAGTTTCCAGGAGTAGCAGGGAGGAAAAGGACATCCAGCATAACTCCATCTGACAAAGCTACACACACAAAATCATGAGTAAACTATTATCATTTCATCAGGTTTTCCTGCCTCTAATCCCAATCCCTCAGACAATAACTACACAATTTCCATCCATAACTGAACTCATAAAACAGCAAAACAATAAACACTTTACGTACAATTTATGTTTTTATGGTCAATAGCTCTTTAAAGATAAGATATTAATTGTTAATTGTTTTGTTAATTGTTAATTAATTGTTAATCTTAATTGTTTCTGTTTGTTAAATCACCATATAACATTTTAATAAAACCATTCATTCATTCATTATCTGTAACCCTTATCTAGTTGAGGGTCGTGGTGGGTCCAGAGTCTACCTGGAATCATTGGGCGCAAGGCGGGAATACACCCTGGAGGGGGCGCCAGTTCTTCACAGGGCAACACAGACACACACACACACACTCACACCTACGGACACTTTGGAGTCGCCAATCCACCTACCAACGTGTGTATTTGGACTGTGGGAGGAAACCCACGCGGACACAGGGAGAACACACCAACTCACAGACAGTCACCCGGAGCGGGAATCGAACCCACAACCTCCAGGCCCCTGGAGCTGTGTGACTGCGACACTAGTAAGTAATATGGAATGGAATGGAAGAGTAATATAGTGATCACAGGCTTGCTTCTGCACAGTGCATGAAACATAGGATTACTCAACACCCTATGGTAAAATCACTTTTTTTCACATTCTTATGCCTGTGCCAAAATGTAACAGTAAACAGGTGTTTCCGTTATTCTGTTTCATACCTCTCATTGTTAATGTGAAGTAGCCAGTGTAACAAGGGGCAGGGCTAAAGGACCCCAGCTCTCTGTGTGGGAGGAGCTTTTGGAAACTGTTTGTGTGTAATCCCACAGCAGCAGCCTGGACATGTCTGCGTTTGTAACAGAAGTTCCGTGGTATTGTCTCCAATGCAGCACAGGCTAAACCAAGGTGATGAGGCATTGGGCTAGTGGGTACAATGGAAAAAGGCTCATCTTCAACATCATCATCACCCTCATCATCCTCCTCCTCTCCAACCAGAAATTCCATAGCTCCATCAAACAGAGAGAACTCTGCAGAAAGAAATTAATATAAACACAATATGTCATTTATAAACTTTGCTTCTGATGGCATGTAGATGTAGATAAAAAAATGGAATAAAGATTATTTTTAGTCTTTTCCCACCATTCTCTATATCCTCTTCTGTTGATGCCTGCTGAAGGGGTGGAGCCAACCTGACAACATTGACACAGGTTGTTTCACAGTGACTTTCAGCAGTATAGAATGTATAAAGAAAATCAGCCACATTGTCAGACAACGCTACACAAACCATTCCACATTAAATACAGTGGAGCTGAATAATACACTGAAGCATATTTTAGCCAAATATACATCTCACATTTCAACACACTCAGTTTAAAAAAAAAACAGCTGTTTTCACTATCAATACAATATACAATACCATTTAAATGACCTCGTTTCTAAAGTCACTTTATTTTCTGCACAAGTGCTTGCAGTTATTCCGCTGAAATATATATATATGTGTGTGTTGAACAGATGCACCATATGAAACAGGGCTTGTCCCCTCATTTACACATTACCTTTTTCTGGTGCTCCCTGGAGTGCCAGAGTTGAAAATCAGTTTCCTCTTTGCTGGGGTTTTAAAGGGCTCAGAACTGAAACAGAAAACAATACCACGATTACACATGTCATACACTAAATATAAATAGCAGACTTGTGCTGTAAATTTTATAAACACACTTCTCTTTTAGTCTTGGTACTCTAGGGCTGAGCTGAGCAGATGGAGGGTCTGAATATCGTGCTCTTCCAGAGTCCTGAGACAGACAGACCATGTCATTATTTGTATAAAAGTACAAATATTTGTTGGCATTCAATTTATGTTTGTTTACCTCTCTGCCGTGATAGCAGGCTGCAGTGATGATGCACTGAATAGCGAAGCGTCGTCTCTCTCTATAATGCAGCCTGTCACACTGCAACTTCATTTCAGCCCCACTGATTAAACCTGTTTCACCTAAACATAAATAACATTAAAATGTTCTTTCAGATGTTACAAGCCAATGTAGTCACTGAGAGTAAATCCTATATACAATTCCTCTGTTAGCCACAAGGGTGCAGCAAACGCTGATTTATTACGCAATCCTTTCTCAAACTTGGCTCTTTCTCACGCGTGTGTTTGTTGACTCTGCAGCCATGTGATCGTCAGGGAACATGACATTAATCAAGTGTTTTAGCTGCAAGCTACGTGATAAAAATGCTTACATCACATACAGGCGCATATCACATGCTGCAAAATGCAAGTTATTTGGGTCAAACGTGTTCTAAACATATGTTGACATCTATTCTAATGAGAGATTTCAGCTACAAATTGCACATGAAGCTGAGAGGGCAAGCAGGAGCCTCCAACCGCCTTTCTGTGGAGAACATTTAAGTGTTGGAGTGGATAGAAGGTCATTACCTTCTCTCTTGTCCATGAAGCTTTGAAGAGAAACAGGGAGTGGCGGAAAGCTGAAGTATCCACCAGTCACAGCCCTGTCCAGCATGCTAGCTTCGTCCACCTGTTTCAGCCACTGCAGGAACTGCCTGACTGGACGAAAACCTCTGTACGGCATCACAGGATGTGTCCCAGTACCTGAATGCCAGTCACATTTCAGTAGTTTAATGTCTATAGCTACCAGTACGTGCAGAAGGATTACTCTGAGTATTGATATTAAAAACTACAAAGTTCATTTCCAGAAAAGTTAACACTTTCTAAAAATGCAATAAAAATTTCAAACCAAAGTGTTTAATAGCATTTATTTAACTGATAAAAGTCAATAAATAAAATCTGTGTTTTCACTGTATTTTGTAAATAAATAAATATCATTTGATGCCTGCAAATTTCTCAAAAAACAGCTGGGACAGAGGCTAAATGAGACTGAAACATTAACCCTGTTCTGGAGGGTTCCATAATTAGCAGTTTAACCATTTAGGTCTTCAAAACTGGGTATAAAAGGAGTGTCCACTACAGGTTTTCACCCGGTTCAGTTCATGATGTAATGAAAAGATTTAGGAAGTCGGGAAATATTTCTGTATAAGTGCACAGTGTGGAAATCTCTGCTAAAAAAGCATGATCACCAAGCTATCTTCTACATTCTTTACAGTAACGTTTACAATAATCTTACAAACAGAAAGAACATAACTCAGCATCTGGTATGACATGGGTGTGCATGACGGCATGACTGATCTGTGTGTAGGTGAAGAAACTATTGATGTGGTGTGTTATATTGGTATTTTGGACAGATATATCCTTCTGCCAGGACTATGTCTTTTCCAAGGAACTCCATAGCTATTTCAGTAGGACCATGCCAAGTTTCATTCTACACTAGTTACATTGGGTTCATAGACATAGAACCGATAATCTCCTACCGATAATGTATGCTTCATCCCGAAGAAGAGCAGCACGCATCTTGTATACATTCAATCATTGTCTGAAACCACTTATCCAATTCTACGGAAAACTACGGATACTGGAAGCCTGTGCTAGCGTTTCTCCTGCGGTGTTGCTATCAGTGTGTGAAGAGTGTGAGAAGAGGGTTGCATTGACAATCCAACACAATGGGCAGCACTTTGAACACATTTTATAAGTGGTCAGAAACTTGTAATTAACTCATGAAAGAATAAAGTTACATTAAAACCCACCATTGTTTTTCTTGTGAAACTCCCAATGAGTTTGATGTGTCACATGACCCTCTTCCCATTGAAAAAACAAAAGTTGGATCCAAAATGGCCGACTTCAATATGGCCAACATGGTCAACACCCTTCTTGAAGAGTTTCCCCCCTCCCATATAGTAATGTGCCACAAACAGGAAGTTAATATCACCAACCATTCCCATTTTATTAAGGTGTATCCATATAAATGGCCCACCCTGTAGTCTGTTAAATAAAGGTGAATCAATAACCTACAAATTTCCGTTTTTTTTCTTTCCATTGTTGGGGTGTCCCCACATTTGTAGAAATGGGGTTTATATATACATGAGTGAGTTAATGTTTCAGATGAATAATTTGTAATGATATGGCTATGTGAATAATCATAAATCACAAACATTCTAATGGCCTAAAGACAAAATATTTTATTTTTATATTATTTTGTCATGAATAAAAACAGAAGGTTAAACATCTGCTGTGTGCAACTAGAATAAAAAGAGATCCACAAAATCATTTCAAAAGCTCTATTTACTATTGAGAACATGTGCAAAAAACCCACAAAAACAAAAAAAACATTTGTTTTGGCAGTAATCACTACAGTTTTACACACGGGAATCTGTCATTGTGTTTTTTTAAGAGTGGGACAGATTCTGAGCTGTGCACATTTGTCTGTTTAGCAGAATGTTCAAGTCACTTTCTTTCAACACAGGAGAGCATGGTTCAGGCCTGGTTCAAGAATTCATAGCATGCTTCTAATACTACCTTCCTGCTGATGTAATCACATTACTGTGGCGCTGTAAATGTAATGTACTTTGATTCTGCGCTGTGTATCAAAGTAAGTGAAAATAATTAATAATTCCTAGCTTTTTATTTATTAATACCTGGACTGTAAACTGAACAGTAAAAAGATATCCACATCTATCCATAGTGAACATGGGCTTGTGTACAATACCTGTGCAGTACACCTGGGTAAGCGGTGTGTTGGTCAGATACTCGAAGGCTGTCACTCTCCCCACTGTCTTTCTTATGAGTTTGAGCCTAGCACAAACGACCAGTGCCACTGAGAAAGAGAGGAAATAAAGTATTATCCTTTGTGTTACATGCAAAATATAATAAAAGAATGGATGTAACACATAAAAGAAATTACTCGGCTGAATTCGGCTCTGTATATCTGGCTGTGATGTTGAAAAAAGTTTGATTGTGATGGGCTGATCTGAGGTCCCATCCTCCAACTGAAGCCATCGGTACTCTTCAAACTCAGTCCTATGCCCGTCTTTCAAGAAAATATCAAAATAAATAACTTCATGTTAAATGAAAATTACAGTGATAATTCCCAATCTATGAATCAGAAGATATTCCTCCATATTCTCATCCTCTTGTTGGACATGTACAGGTTGAGTCTATGTCTCACCTTTATGCCTGATACGTTCCTGTCGACCCGCAAAGATAACCACTCCAATCACATCACAGATGATGCTGTGAGGACAACTTGACAACTCCTGCCTGGAGCAATACAATGCAAAATAGTGAACACATTGGTCTGACAAGAAAAACAGACATTGAAATAACAAAGTGACTATTACAATAACAGTTACACAGGTATAACAAACTGTCACACAGCATTGTAAAATGTGAGCCAGCTTAAAAATAAAATAATATTTTTTTTTTTTGCAAATTTGTTGTGTCAAAGGGAACAGTGTAAAATGACAATAAATGCAAAATTGGAATTTAAATGATATGTCTGGAGTTAAAGTGCTGACAGCTAATAACATGCATGTGTAAATGTACCCGCAGAGAAAGTTATGAGGCAGGTCTGGTAAACTCCAATCTGGAAGAACTTGCTGCTTTGAAATTATTGAAATTTTAGCAGTGGGATTTCTTGAGTTTAGACTTATCTCTGAGTGGGAGAGAGAGAAGAGACAGAAAAAAGTGAAAGTTAGTGTATGAGAGTGTTATACACTGTCCATATTAACTCAAGCAAACAATTTCTCTTCAAAGCAATCATTTCTCTTTAACCACTACATTCACATCCAGGTTTACATCAAGGCTCTGTAGACTGTGGCTGAGGACATGGCTTATTAAAATGGACAATTTTATTGGCATTGTGTGAAATTCATTATCTCTACAGAGTCTCGAAAAGCATGAACATTCCTTTCTGTGTTGCTCTTACCTTTAAACATAAACTAAGTTACAATGGGGGGTTGAAATTTGGCACAACACCTGTTGATGCCTTCGGGCATTATTCAACCACATGGTGAAATGTTGTTTATATTAATATTTCATAACGAATCATACAGTGCCCTAAACAACAACAATAATTCAGGAAGAGGTTAGAGCAAGCTGGGGGGTTTTGAGGCTGTATTTAATATAAAGATCTGGGTGCCGAATGATTAGTAATTATTAGCAATGCTAGCATCAGCACTAAATGATGAAAGCTAATATTTTTAATATCATCGGATTGAAGAGTGATCCTTTGTTCTTGGTCACAGTAAGTGCAGACTTTGTGGGTGCGAATGTCAGTGTATGTATTTTTGTACCAATGTTTGGTTCTGAGTTATGTCCACTGCGGTTGCTGTAGCTCTCCTTGACCCGATAACGACTCAACCTCAAAACGTGACCAGGCTGCAGGCACCGGTACCAGTCCAAACACACAGTGTTCCACAACACGACACACACGCTCAAGGAGCCGTCTGCAACCTGCAGCTCTGCCTGCAGCACAGTGAGACAGGTTAGAACAACAGCACTCAATATCAGCATATTGGTATGGGAGAACACACCAAACTCCTCACAGACAGTCACCCGAAGCGGGAATCGAACCCACAACCTCCAGGTCCCTGGAGCTGTGTGACTGTGACACTACCCACAGAAATCTGTAACTGAATCAGTAGCAAAATCTGTCGTTATCATGACACTCTTTGTAAAACACTTACTTTATATGGGCATTCACAACTCTGCTCTGCTTTTCCGTAATACATGAGCCTAGACTTGTGCAGGATCCGCACACACAGAGCACCTCTGGGCCGCCGGGAACCACTCAGAAAACGGCGCCGAAGCTCTGCTAGAGACACCACCGGCCGTACATCTGCTAGACATAAAACACAACGTTTCTCAATATTAACAGTGTCAGCACTGTTAACAGTTAAAACCACATGTCTTATATCAATAAGCAGCAACCTGTAACAAGCAATTAATAAAACAACTAAAACTGTATTCTATCTCTTGAATGCAAAAAACACCAGTAAATCCAGTGAACAGGGTGTTTCTGTTTCAACACCCTGCACTGTCAGATATTAAGCTGATTGTAAGTTTGAATCAATTTCTGCTTGAATTAATACACTAATATTTATAGTACCTCAACTTGGAAAGATGTATCTTAGCTACAATCACTGGGATCCATTTCCCTACATATTATATCATAACATGTTGGGTTATTGCCTGTAACCTTTAAGCTCTTCAGAGTCATTCGCCTGTTCTAAACCATAGACTGTAAACATGAGTGACAGAGTTACAAGGCACATCTGAGATGTAGGCAACATGGTCTCCCACAGATCTCCAGGATTTTGGGGCCCTAGGTATTCATACCACAATCATCAAGGTTTCCTACATTCCAAATACAAAACTTTCTACATTGTATGAGAAATTAAGTGCAGGTTAGGAATAATAACAAAATACAGAATGTCATTCATGTGAAGCATCAAAAGATAATGAAGAATCTTGTGCTGCTAATATTGAGTGAGTGATAAAAAAGCAGGCAATCCTCACATTATTATGTGTAATACCAATGTAATAATAAGAACACAAAGACTCAATTTTTTCCAACCTTCTTCTAGCTCGTCCTCAGACTGGTCCTCTCTGTGTCGAGAAGGGGGAGTGTCTCTCCACGCGTCTCCCGTGAAGTCGTGGTTGTTCCACAGAGGTAAATACACGCTCCTGCGGGCTCTTAGGGGCTGTGTAGCCGGGTCCTCTGAGTCTTTTCTCAGCCACGGAAGAGAGAAGACGGACAACGAGGAGAGAGCTCTGAGGGCAGTGTCCGCACCGCCCATACCGTCAACCTCCAAGCTGCAGATGTGAAAGGTCCTGTCCTCGGCATCAGCGTCTCCTCCTCCCGCTGAAAACACGACGCCCCGAAGCGCGGAGCCGCAGCGGAGCCTGTTTCTTTGGATCAGTTTGTTGAGGCTCGGGTCCAGAGAGACTTTGACTCGGCAGTGTCCGTCCGTCAGCACCGCGTCAAACACGTCCTCACACACATTCACAGAGTCCGGGAAACACACAGAGAATTCAGGGTCTCTGGTGTAGCGCTCCAGAGAGAGCACATACAGCGGTTCGGACTGAGACCTAACCCTCAGAGAGGGAGAGGAGGCCGACCGCAGCTTGTTCAGACTCCTCTCCAGACCACAGCAGTCTGGTGGCGCCGCCATTTTCAACTGTCAACTGGCACCACAATGATAAACAAGTGCATTCTGGGAAATGTAGTCCATTCGAAACGGACCAGCTACGTCACCCTAGTGTTGAACCAGAAACAACTACAGACAAGACAAAAAAAAAAAATATATATATATATATGTATATGTGTGTGTGTGTGTTTAATGTATGTTTGTTAAATTATGCTATGATGAAGTCTAAAACACTTTTTAAACACTACCCTAACCTTAGGTTTAATATGTACTTCTGATTATGTATTACATATATAAATTAATTTTAATAAATCATATTTCAACTACATTTCTATATCGTGTTTTGAGCCAATATTTTTATTTTACATTTACATTTGAATAAATATATGTACATAATGCAACATTACACAGCTGGTGTGTCCAAATGAGGTAGAAAATTCTTGATTTTATAATTTGTGATTGTTTTTCTTATTTATTTTGTCAGCAATATTTCAATATATAATATTTCAAAATGGTGCATAGTCAGTAGTTAGCTATGGTAACAAACTGAATTATTTCAATATTTAGTAGTCCTATGTAGTATATAAATCTTTTCCCTGAGGCTTGTTCTGTGTGAACCAGACTGAGCTCCTTAGTTCCCATAGTAATGAAACGCAGAGCGAAATGAATGGAAGTATGAGGAGGGGCCTTAGGCGGGATTTATCTCTCATTTAAACGCAGCTTGTCTTAAATGTTTCCTGTTACTGAGCCCTGATGTGGAGTCTCGGGTGACCGCATTCAGCGAGACTTTACTGGACAGTGGACACCGGCTGGTGGTGGAGAGCTGTAGAAGTTCGGTAAAATATAATCCAACTGGTAAAATTTGGAATTCAACAATGTGGACAATTTACAGAAATGGAATCGGACATAAAAAAAAGAAGAAAAAGGTAGGACATTGTTTGTTTGTTTGTTTTTTTACTCAAATGTACTGCAAAACAGTGGAATATGCTTGTGCTTAATTAATATTTTTGGAGTTTTACTCTATACTCTTATAAATAGGATCTTCATAGGTTAAGTGTGCTAAATGTGATAAATATATATTTTATACATGTACATAGATTCAGAATATCTAACAACTGTACCTTTAATAATTCTCTTCTAATTCTGACAAAATGATTAATGGAGCAATATGTCATTTTTACCAAGTAGCAAAGAATAGGTTATTTTTTATATTATTAAACTTTTTATTCTATTAGGTGCAATAAAATGAATCAAAATGTCTTGCCGTCTCTGAATGAACCAGTTATGCTCAATTAAAGCAGGTTTAACACAGCATATCAGATACATTAATGTTCTGTCTGTAGGTACAATGGCTGTTTAGTATTGTGATGAAGAAGACGGTTTAAAATAACATATTACATTATTTATAAGAAAAAATTCCCCCAAAGTTTATATTAGATTTAATTCTGCACCTTCACATTAATTTAGTACACACCCAGTAAACATTTAGCCGTTGATTCAACGTTGAAATAACGTAATGACTGCCGTCTAATCAACGTTCTCTTAAGGATGAAAATGAAAGTTGAAAAGACGTCCAAACACAGACATTGAAAAGACTACTATTAGACGTCCACTGACGTTATCGATTGGTCACCACTTAACTAACTTATTAAGATGGATTTTGGACGTCCATTGACGTTTAAAATATGTCCTTGACAGACAGACTACTTTTAGACCTATTTTGAACGTCCAGGGACGTTCCTTGTTTACTGGGCAGGCATCTATGAATATGCATTTAATCCCCACCTCTAACTCCATTTATATCTCTGCCCATAACTTTCCTTTATTGGTTCCTTGGTTTATGATGGAAAAAAAATTGGAAATCTGAATTCACCTGTTTGAAACACTGTCTTTGGAACACTGAAAATGATGGCTTTTTTTCATTGGAGGGGAGTGAATGATTCTTCTATTTGCACCAAATATTTAAATATTGACCGAACTATAGGCAAATGTGATGTGTATTTCATACATAAAAAAACTGTGCCTGATTCTTAGCACTACAGATATATGTGTTGTTTATTAGTCCATCATCAGGGCCTACTACAAAAAAACAAATATGTCTTTTTCTTTCAATGTTCAGAAACAAGATGTTGTAAACTTCCCACCTATTTCCAATAGTCCCTTTAAAGCAGTGGCACAGGTGAGTTTCTCAGTTTCTCTGAGATCATATTATTCACTTTTAATAATGTGATAGTACCTGCTAATCCGGTCATTGTCAGATCGGTGAACTGAGTACTGAGGCTGCTGGTGTCTTCTCATGTCTCGGCCCCTGCTGTAATATAATCTGTTCATTTAGCATCACTAATTAGGCTACTTGTGTTCAGGAATCAATCACTGGAGCAGGTTTGTGTGTGACACTTTTTTGCTTTCCTCATTGAAAATGCATGACTTCTTCAGGATCATAAAACCAGGCAGAGTACTTCGCAAAGGCTTCAAGAACATTTCTTCTCCCAGAACCTCAGTGATTATGGCCTTCTCAACAGCACAGTCAAGAACAAGGTGCAGAACAAGGATCATATTTTCAGTTCAATTCAGTTGGGTCTTTTTGAGCAATCAGAGTTATTAATCTCTCAAATGCTATAATTCTAGGTATGGACCCATACTTCCTCTTTTTCACAACTACAAAACTAGCATACACTAAATGGCCAAAGTGTGTTAATCCAACTTTTCTACTGAAAGTAATGGTATTAATAGTGAGTTGGCCTCTCTAACTATTGAACTACTGAATGGAGTGCAGTGTCAGGAGGGTCAAACACAGTTCTACTGCTTCACAAACAAACGCTGAGTGGGATTTATGCCCCTCTAAATGATGCATGGAGCATGATGACCTCAAGCTATTGTGCAGCTGTTCACGGGCAGCAACCCTTTATTTAATTTAATGCTTTTTCTGTGGATATTTTTTGTGGAGACAAAAGAAGAAATGTACATCACAGGGCATAATGGGTGTGCCATAAAGAATCTGAATTACTAATAATGTTTGGTGTTTGATTGTACATTGATTGTACAAACTTTGATTGTATAATGTACATTCCAAGAAAGTACATTGTAGTACATTGAATTAGTATGTCCTGTGTATAAGCAGAAACCCTCAGGACGTCAGGTTGTTCCTTATGCCAAACTGAGTGTGGAGACAGATCTGAAGATCACAGCTCACCTCAAGGTAAACCCAGCATAACACTGATTACTTAATTGATCTCATATATATCAGTGGGTTCATCACATCATCCAATAAATACAGCAGAAAAACACATCCATCCAAAGAACCATGTAAGGGAACACTTTACCACTAGTTACATTATTACTGCATGTATTATTAATAACTAAGAGGGAAAAGAGACACTAAACATTCTGGTCACACTCAAATGTCTGTGATGCAAAGCACTGAGTAGCACCCCCTTGTGGAGCAGTTCCTTAATATGAGTATATCAGTTACAAGTCTCAAGAGGTTCATTGCATGTAAAAGAGTTCTTATATATAATGATATTACATTTTCAGGAACAGGCTCTGAAGACTTTGCTCAGTGTCAGCGGACCTGCAGCTCTGCTGGATGATGCTACACAGGCTCCACAGAGTTTAGCAATAGTACACGAGAAAGACGAAGAAGAGGAAAGTGAAGAAGGAGAAGAAGAAGAAATAGAACACAAGGGGCAAGACCAAAAGGATACAGGAGTTATTCCTACTTCCTCATCTTGCACTGACGAGGGTCCTGACATGGGATCTTCTGAGGAAACATGTGGAGCCTCAGAGGCTGAGAAGATTTTACATTCTAGAGAATGGGATGGAATAGTCCAAGATGTACAGGACTGTATTTATAGAACAACCCTGCGAGAAGACACAGAAAGACACTGTCATGTGAAACAGAGAAGATTCATGATTTATTTGTGTGGAGGATACAGAGGTAAGACCAAACTAAGTGTAAATGTTTAAAGGCTATACAATGTCAACAACCCATAATATTGCCTTTCCCGCATATTACAAATCCTTGCTCCAAAATGGCAACTTAGTTACTTTATTTGTAAATTAAAACAAACAGATCTTTCTTGAAAGACTCATACAGCAAAAATGACATATTCTCTGAAAAAAAAAAACGGGAAAAATGAGATACTATTTATTTTGAACAGTGATGAAATACAGCCTTGCATTATGTTCACAACATCTCATTCATTCATTCATTATCTGTAACCGCTTATCCAATTCAGGGTCGTGGTGGGTCCAGAGACTATCTGGAACCATTGGGCGCAAGGTGGGGAAATACACCCTGGAGGGGGCGCCAGTCCTTCACAGGGCAACACAGACAGACAGACACACACTCACACTTTGGAGTCACCAATCCACCTACCAGTGTGTGTTTTTGGACCGTGGGAGGAAACCGGAGCACCCGGAGAAAACCCACACGGACACGGAGAGAACACACCACACTCCTCACAGACAGTCACCCGGAGCGTGAATCGAACCCACAACCTCCAGGTCCCTGGAGCTGTGTGACTGCGACACTTACCTGCTGTGCCACCGTGCCGCCTGTTCACAACTGTTTTTAATCTGCAGATTAAAATTAATAATTAAAGAGAAGCATTCATTACGTTTTATTATTACTGATATTTTTTTAATCATCCCGTATATAAAGCATTTCAAAAGCTATGCAGTTATCGGCTACATTCTTGTGGTTACATTCTTTATAAAAAATTGACACAATGTGAAGAACAGCTTCTGTTCTAATAATATGGGGAAAAAAAGAAAAATGTAGGTACTAGGTTTTGTTCCAACAATGACAGTATGTTATATATATTATGAAACATGAAATATTATCAATGTTTGAGTTTGTTTGACAATTTCTGGTAAATTTTTTAGAGCATTTGTGTTAGTGTGTGTGCATTTGTTTATGTGTAGACACAGTTGCAGAGCGTTCAGCGCTAATGGAGAGAGTGTATCCTCAGCTGTATCTGTACTGTAAGCAGAGAGGCTTTGATTTTAGGATGGTGGACCTCCGTAGAGACATGGCTGATCCTGTTTCTGATCGCCATGATTCAGCAGATTTACATATAGAAATGCTGAAGAAGTGCCAAGAGACGGATGGACCCAGTTTTTTTGTGAGTTTGAATTTTTATGAGTTTTTAAAGGAGCAGTAAGTCATTGCCTCCAGTAACTTTTGAACAGCTGTTATACTGCCACCTAGTGGCCTGTATGTTTAATCAATTCTGTTCTAACCCTTAAATATGGATAGTTCCAATCGGAAAACCATTCTATGGATCATATACTGAATTATTCCATTATTCCAGGACTGACTATTAATTTTGTATATAGTGTTGGTCCCGTAATGAAGACATGAATAGACATAATTATGAGGATCTTTATGTTTTAGTTCTTTCCCAGTAAACATTTAGCCGTTGATTCAACGTTGAAATAACATAATGACTGCCGTCTAATCAACGTTCTCTTAAGGTTGAAAATGAGAGTTGAAAAGATGTCCAAACACAGACATAGAAAAGACGACTATTAGACGTATTTTGGACGTCCACTGACGTTATCGATTGGTCACAACTTAACTAACTTATTAAGATGGAATTTGCACGTCCATGACGTGACGTTTAAAATATGTCCTTGACGGACAGACTACTTTTAGATCTATATTATTTGAACGTCCAGGGACATTCCTTGTTTACTGGGTTATTTGTAATCAATTGTTGTTTTTCACAGTTGTTCATAGGGGAGAAGTATGAGGTCCAGTCAATACCTACCATCATCTCCCAAGGAGACTTTGAGGACATTTTGAAAGTTGTCAAGAGGAACAGGAAGAAGTTGTCCAAACAACCAACAGAAGTGAAGGAAACATCTCTTGAATCACAGCCCAGTCTTGCTGTTAGCAACGATGGCAGTTTTACAGTGGCGCATGGGTCTGAGGGAGAGGAGCATTCAGGAAGCTCCACCTTTATGAGCGAATATTCAAACTCCCATAGTTCCTTTTCAGAAGGAGAGGAGACACGGCTGGCTAGATCCTGGGCAGACTTTGATCGGGATTTGAGCCTTCTGCAGGCCTGGTACCAGCTGGATGGGAACACGGTTCCTCCTGTTTATCGACTGCTGTGTGTGAGGTACAGCTAATGATGTCCTCATTACATGTGAAACGTACAATATTAAACAAATCTGATTCGGGTTAACTGCCAGTTCAAAATAAACATAAAATAAAATAAAATGAACCTGAATACAATAAGGCGGCACGGTGGTGCAGCAGGTAGTGTGTCGCAGTCACACAGCTCCAGCGACCTGGAGGTTGTGGGTTCAATCCCGCTCCGAGTGACTGTCTGTGAGGAGTTTGGTGTGTTCTCCACGTGTCTGTGTGGGTTTCCTCTGGGTGACTGTCTGTGAGCAGTGTGATGTGTTCTCTCTGTGTCAGCGTGGGTTTCCTTCCAGTGACTGTCTGTGAGGAGTGTTGTGTGTTCTCCCTGTGTCTGTTGGGGCTTCCTCCGAGTGACTGTCTGTAAGGAGTGTGGTGTGTTCTCCCTGTGTCTGTTGGGGCTTCCTCCGGGTGACTGTCTGTAAGGAGTGTGGTGTGTTCTCCCTGTGTCTGTTTGGGTTTTCTCTGGGTGACTGTCTGTGAGGAGTGTGTTGTGTTCCCCCTGTGTATGCATGGGTTTCCACTGGGTGACTGTCTGTGAGGAGTGTGGTGTGTTCTCCCTGTGTCTGCGTGGGTTTCCTCCGGGTGACAGTCTTTGAGGAGTGTG
The DNA here is from genome assembly GCF_029633855.1 of Hoplias malabaricus. Lineage (NCBI taxonomy): Eukaryota > Metazoa > Chordata > Actinopteri > Characiformes > Erythrinidae > Hoplias > Hoplias malabaricus. Next base: position 33,684,225 of record NC_089808.1, on the reverse strand, counting down.
GTGTGTTCTCCCTGTGTCTGTGTGGGTTTCCTCTGGGTGACTGTCTGTGAGGAGTGTGGTGTGTTCTCCCTGTCCCTGTGTGGGTTTCCTCCAGGTTGACTGTCTGTGAAGAGTGTTGTGTGTTCTCCCTGTGTCTGTTTGGGCTTCCTCCGGGTGACTGTCTGTGAGGAGTGTGGTGTGTTCTCCCTGTGTCTGTGTGGGTTTCCTCTGGGTGACTGTCTGTGAGGAGTGTGGTTTGTTCTCCCTGTCCCTGTGTGGGTTTCCTCCAGGTTGACTGTCTGTGAAGAGTGTTGTGTGTTCTCCCTGTGTCTGTTTGGGTTTCCTCCGGGTGACTGTCTGTGAGGAGTGTGTTGTGTTCCCCCTGTGTATGCATGGGTTTCCTCCGGGTGACTGTCTGTGAGTAGTGTGGTTTGTTCTCCCTGTGTCTGCGTGGGTTTCCTCCGGGTGACAGTCTTTGAGGAGTGTGGTGTGTTCTCCCTGTGTCTGTGTGGGTTTCCTCCGGGTGACTGTCTGTGAGGAGTGTGCTGTGTTCTCCCTGTGTCTGTGTGGGTTTCCTCCGGGTGACAGTCTTTGAGGAGTGTGGTGTGTTCTCCCTGTGTCTGTGTGGGTTTCCTCCGGGTGACTGTCTGTGAGGAGTGTGGTGTGTTCTCCCTGTGTCTGTGTGGGTTTCCTCCGGGTGACTGTCTGTGAGGAGTGTGGTGTGTTCTCCCTGTGTCTGTGTGGGTTTCCTCCGGGTGACTGTCTGTGAGGAGTGTGGTGTGTTCTCCCTGTGTCTGGGTGGGTTTCCTCCGGGTGACTGTCTGTGAGGAGTGTGGTGTGTTCTCCCTGTGTCAGCATAGGTTTCCTCCGGGTGCTCCGGTTTCTTCCCACAGCCCAAAACACACGTTGGGAGGTGGATTGGTGACTTAAAAAAAGTGTCCATTGGTGTGAGTGTGTGTAGCCCTGTGAAGGACTGGTGTCCCCTCTAGAGTGTGTTCCCGCATTGCACCCAGTGATTCTGGGTGGGCTCCGGACCCACCTGGATAAGTGTTTATAGACAATAAATGAATGAATGAATGAATGAATGAATGAATGAATACAATAACAGATGAGAGAGTAATTATAGGAAAGTAGTATTCAAGGAGCATACAGAAGTTAATACACCTGTGCATATGTACAAGGTCTGGGGAAACTTTACTAAATTAATTTAATATTTAATGACATAATTAATTATTTCATCCATTCATTGTTTGTAACTGCTTTACCAGTTCACACTCAATGTGGGTCCAGAACCTACCTGAAATCACTGGGAGCAAGGCAGGTGGAAGCATAAAGTAAACTATTATTTACAGTATGTTAGTGTGATTTGAAGATGTGTTCTGTACAATGTTAATTGTAAAATGTCCTAGTGTGTCTAGAAAGCTGTTATATAAGTGTAACAGTAAATGTATACATATGTATGATTATCCAAGACACCTTATGGCACATAGTTGCTAAGTAGGCTACAGGTATTGAAGAGCTAAAGTGTTGAGCCCTGTAGCCCGGTTGATACAGGATTGTTTGGTTTCCATGGATGGAAGTGCGGCAGTAGAACTTTGTTTACAGCCACTAGGATAGTTACACAATACATAGAGAACAGAGCTGTAAAATGAGAAGGCAGTTATTCTACTTTTTGCTAGGGTGGAAACACATCCCTCCACATACATGAATTCAAACATCTGGAGCACAGTGTAGTCATCACTCATATTTCAATACACAATAATCAGTGCTGGATATGCTCAGCTCAGATCATTTCCAGATCAGCACAATTCTGACTTTTAGTTTACTGACTGTAGCAAGAATTGTATTGAAGTAATATATTTAATTAATGTGGATATTAATAAGATTACATGAGTAATGTAGAACAGGGAGAACCAAAGTGAGCAAGACAGGTGGTAAACAATACTCTAAACTATTTATTACTACAGGGTCACAGGGGAGGGCCCTGTAATGACTTGCACTTGTTGATTCTGAGTGGGCAGGCAATGAATGAATGAATGAATACATGAATGAACGAAAACGAACCAATGAAATGTTGTGATGTATGTATTTTGTCTGTAAGTTATGAAGCCTAGAAGACGTATTGTGAGCATCAGGTTAAAACAGGTATAGATTTATCAGATTTATCAAATTTATTTTGTTTAGGCTTTTGCTTTCTTTAAATTGTCTTCATAAATCAGCTCACAGTATCCTGATATTCTGAGTCGAGATGGACAGAGGAGGAAGGCAGCGAGGAAAGCCTGGCGCTCTTCATGTCTGCGTATGTGGGGAGTGATCCAGCGCAATGGCCCTGAAGCTATTGGAGAGACAGCTACTGCCCACTTACTCAGGACAGGTGTGTGTGTGTGTGCATGTGGTTCTTGCATACTGTGGTAGACATGGTCAGAATCATAGAACTGCATATTTTTCTGATCACTATTATGATTAAAATGTAATTATGTAATACAATTTCTTGGTTATAAACTGCAGGAGGAAATGCAGGCTTCAAGATGTCTACTGCTACAGTACAGCTTTCTCCATTTTAATGTCATACAATAAAGAGCCAAGTTAAATGTATTTGAGACTATTAAAGCTCATTGATTAACCCCCTAAAACTCATCTAGGTTAATCCAAATGACATAATTTAGAAGTTATGTCTATTAAAAACTTACTGATTCACTGAATCCACTTTTTATATATAATCAGAGTCACTCTAATCTACTTATGCTCACTGTCTTCAGAATTGTCCCTCTCCAGAATAATGTATAATGCTTTTTAATAGTGTGTGTGTGTGTGTGTGTGTGTGTCAGTACTGGACTTGGAGGTAGAGCTGGGTCTGGGGGCAAAGTTGCCTGCTGAGGAGTACAGTCACTGCTATAAGCGCATCATCACTGATCTGCTGTATAACCTGAAGAGTGAATACGCCCCTCAGTTCATCGACCTGTACAAAGGAAGACCAGATATAAACCAGATCCTGCACAGAGCCCAGCAAAGGTTCATTCACAAAGTCCACAGCAAGGTACAAAATGGGTGGGGGTTTCAGTTAAAAAAGTAATGCTTTGAATTCAACAAATTTAAATATGTTCATAATTTCCACATGAATTAAACATTTTGAATCAACACGATTGGTGTCTAAGATACGTGTACTGGTACACAACTGTGTAGACGTGATGTGTAGAGACAATTATTAATATAAATTACTCATCTTGATATTGGCAGAAAATCACATTTTTTATTGTTTAGATTTTTAATCTACCTTTATATTGTATTATTTATTTATTTATTAATATTTACTCAATTTTCATTCAATTATTCGTTGTCTATAGCAGCTCATCTAGTTCAGGGTGATGTGGGTCTGGAGACAAACTAGGAATCACTGTGTGCAATGCAGGATACCAAAACAAGTCCCCAGTCCATGGCAGAACAACACACACTCACACATTCACTCACATGCTCACACCCAAGGACACATTTGTGTCGCCAATCCTCCTACTAACGTGTTTTTAGACTGTGGGGAAAAAAACAGAGCCCCTGGAGGAAACCCAGACAGACAAAGAGCAGGGCTCGAACCCACATCCCCAGGATCCCGGGAGCTGTTGTACCACAGTGCTGCCCTACGCCTGTTTTCTCTTCAATTTATTTATTGGCATTATCAATCACTACCTAAGGCTTTCAACACATACACTGTGATAATAAACTAGCAGTGATACCAAGACTAGCACACGGTTCTTCAGAGTCACATAAGGTTCCAATTTATCTTCTGCTATAACATTACCACTGAGAGCTCAGTATGCTAGCAGGAGAACCCTAATGTTTAGAAAGTTCCCTGGTAATACAATATGTTCAGTTATAAGGATGTCTGTATATTTTGATTCAACCCACCGCGACCCTGAACTGGATAAGTGGTTACAGATAATGAATGAATGAATGAATATATTTAATTAACTGGATAATAAATATCTGAAAAATGGCTGCAATATAAAAGGTTAAATAAGATCAAACCAACATGTCTCTGTGTGTTTTTTTCCTGAAGCTGAGGCACACTAATATCTACGAGACAAATGTTAGCTGGGGAAAGAAAGGCCTCAGCCCAAAACACAACCGTTCCCATCAGTTCTATACTGAACGACTATGTGCCCATTTCCAGCGAACAGTCACTGCAGCACTAAACAGGTAACAAATATAAACAAATACATCATATGCTGTTTTAGAATGTGTAGCTCTAACAATTACTTTCATTGCAGGGTGATGAAGATAAAACCAGCTAAAGGCTCTTTTGATACAAGGAGAAAAAACACTTTGCAATCTTGTATTTACGAGGAAATCCAGCTTCATCTTCGACATGGAAAATCACTGTGAGTTTAAGACCTGTTCATTTTAAATCAGTCCTGTGGAACACAATAACTGAGCATCAGACATATATAGATATGGACTCAAGCTGGAACTGAAGGGCTGACTGATAAGCAAACCAGCTTGAGCTCAAATAAATAAATATTACTCACTGACTCTATAGGAAATAAAGTCCATACATTCATAACACCAGACATAAATGAAATCAGTCACAATTGTAACACTCCCATACTGAAATGTGCTTTGAATGTATGTGTGTGATTTGTAACTCAGCCCATTTAAGCTACAACAGTTTAGCCCCAACATTTTGTTTATGTGATAAAGAGTGTATAGCCTGCAGCAGAGATACTGCAGAGGAATCACTCCTTTCTTAAGTGAAGGGTTCAGGCTATTATATAATAACCCACTTAATATTAAAAATAAAGAAAGGTTTTGAAATGGCAATGCACAAATAAGTAGAACAGTTTTTTTGTTTTTTGTGCATACATTCATTCATTCATTATCTGTAAGTTCAGCTTATCCAGTTCAGGTTCACGGTGGGTCCAGAGCCTACCTGGAATCATTGGGCGCAAGGCAGGAATACACCCTGGGGGGGGCGCCAGTCCTTCACAGGGCAACACAGACACACACACACACATTCACTCACACCTATGGACACTTTTGATCTACCTACCAACGTGTGTTTTTGGACTGTGGGAGGAAACCGGAGCACCCGGAGGAAACCCACGCGGACACAGGGAGAACACACCAACTCCTCACAGACAGTCCTCACAGTCCTCACGAACAGCACCCGGAGCGGGAATCAAACCCACAACCTCCAGGCCCCTGGAGCCGTTTGACTGTGACACTACCTGCTGTGCCACCGTGCCACACTTGTGCATACATTATAACTGCATGTTATGAATGACCAGTCTTAAGTTTGATTTTCTTTTGCAGAGCACAAGGCTTTGAGTTTAGGCAAGACTTCTTACTGGAGGTGAGGAATTCCCTTGAAAAAGCAGCCTCCTTCCAGAACGCTTTGCTGCTGCTGGGGGAGCCAGGTTCTGGAAAGAGCACTATCATGGCCAAAGTGGCAGAGCTCATACCCACATGGATACCAGGGTGGGCAAACAGAAGGCACTGCTGAAGTCCAATATTAATGCATGAAATATATTTAAACCTTATTTTAGTCCGGCTATTTTAGTTCTTTATTTATTTCTGTCTAATCTCAGAGATGTGAAGATGCTGGTGTGTTTTGTTGGGCTAACATCGAACAGCAGAAATGTGCGCCTTCTCCTCCAGACACTTTGCACACAGATAGCTGACAGCTACTGCAAAAACACTGAGATATCTGAGGTAAGTAGGTGTGTTAATAGAGAAAATATATAAGTAATCAATGGTGAAAAATGGGGGAAATGAATAAATTAAAAAAATAAAAGATTGTGGACTGTTTTTAACCAGTGCTTTTTCTGCAATCTATTTCTGTATCAGAAAAGCCTCTCCATCTAATCCCAAATCTACTGAAAGATAGTCCATCACTATAGAATATTGTTACCCTGCTCCACAGCCCAGAGGGTCTTTCTGCCCTTTTACCCCATGCTTGGAATTGGGTGTGATGAACATTTGTTTATGTGGCTGCTCCAGAGTGGCAAAGACTCAATGCTTTTGCTCTATAGTGTGTGTGTGTGGAACTGAATGCAGTTGTAGTTGGCAGTAATATGAGCAAATGTTTACTTGAGTATGTCATTGTCCTTCACAGCCTTTCCCTCAACTGGTGAGAGAGTTTCACTCATTGCTGGTGTTGGTTAAAGAGGACAGGCCTCTGGCTCTAGTACTGGATGGTTTGGATGAACTGAGTGAGGAACATGAGGCTGATCTATCATGGCTATACACTCCTCCACCTCCACATATCTACATCATCCTCTCTGCTAGCACAAACTCGTCTTCTGCCCACTTACTACAGGTGCTCTTAAGAGGGTCATTTGGTGAAATATCACGTTTTAAAAAATCCCCCCAGTACACAAATATAGCTGATGTAAAGTCAGAAGTTTCCTTCTTTAGCTATAGTATGATGTTTTTGCAAATAAATGTCCCAGTATATGGCACTGTGCAAGCTTTATATATGAATCATTTGGTAGAAAAGGTGTTGTGTTAATTAATAAGTGAAGTTGTGGCCCGAGCCCCTGGAGACTGAAAATAAAGCCAAGACTGCTACATGAGTCTGTTCTATTCCTGAGTACCTTTGGCATGAACTCAAAGAGAAACACTTGGCAAAGGCACACTGAAAGGCTGGGGGAGTGTGAAAAATGTGAGAGGGAAAAGTATGGTAGCCCTGAAGTGCCAAACTTCAAAAAGGAATAGCATGAAAATAAAAAACATCCACTTTTAAAAAAAGAGAGCAACTACAAATTTGACCAAATACAAAAAATGAGAAAAAAATTGCCCCCTCACTTAAAAAAAGAAGCAATAAAAATAAAACAAAATGCGTATAAAATGATAATTTTAAAATGGCTGCCATCATTCTGCAAAGCTTTTTCTTCCAGGAAAAAATTAATTAATTAATTACAAATTAACAAATAAATAAATAAATAAAAAAACACATAAATAAATAAAACAAATAAAAAAAAAACCATCTCTGTGCAGAATGTTTCTTCAATACCATCAAAAATGTCAGTAAAGTCACAACAAACATGGCTGACGTGAGAAGTAACCCTGTTATGGAATTTACTTTTTTCTCTTTCTAGTTATCTGTTTCTTTATATAATCCCAATAAATGCAACATAAACCTAACCATAGTGAGCTTACCAGGCTGAAATAGGATTACTGTTGTCCAGTTTCTTATTTTCTCTTCCAATGTTAATGCTGCAGCTTTGCTGAGTGTAATGAAATATACCATACATTTTTCAATCAGAGGACTGTTTTATCCTCTTTAATAATTTTCCGGGTAAAATCTCCTCTCAGAACCTTGATTCTTTAGCGTCATAGCTCAAGTGTATAATGCCTATTCATATATTCCAATGTCATACCTGTTCCCCCATACTCTCTCCATGTATTTATTTTACCTTACTTGATAAACTTACATCTTATTTTCTCCGGACTCTCTTTCTCAGTCCCATGCTAAGGTCCCAGTCCTCTCTGTGCCTCCTCTGAGCAGTGTGGAGATCACAGCAGGTTTGGCCTCCAGGCTCAAGTCTGATTCTCGTTGTCTTCAGGCGGCTCAGTGGAGCCTCTTACTACAGCGGTGTCTGTCCTGCCCTAGCCCTCTGTACCTCAGGACGGCCTACAATCAGAGCCGCAGCTGGAGCTCCTTCACTGCCCCAGAGCAGCTCACTATCCCTGGGCAGCTGCAGCAACTCCTTCAGGCCATACTTGTTCAGCTGGAGCGAGAACACGGAGAGCATCTTGTGCGTCGAGCTACCTCTCTGATCTCTCTCTCTCGAGCTGGAGTCACAGAGGAGGAACTCCTGCAGCTTTTAGGCAGAGATGGACGTGTTGCCCAGGAGATGGCACAATTACACAATCAGACTCCCCCCACTTCAGGATTTGCCAGCGTGCCTTACATGCTGTGGGCCCGGCTCAGGAGGGACCTTGGGTATGACCTTACAGAAGTGGAAAGTGATGGGACGTGGGTCTTACGATGGACCCACACTGTATTCAGACATGTTGCAGTCCAGCGGTATCTAAAAACAGAAGATGCAACAAGGGCCATCCATGCAGACTTTGCAGAATACTACAGCAGTGATGCCCCTGACAGTAACATCTTCCAGCCATTAGCATGGAGCAGAGAAGAGAAAGGCAAAAGGTCTTATATCTTTAATTTGCGCAAGCTTCATGGCCTGCCCTACCACCTCATTCACGCAGGCCAAATTCTGTCTCTGCTGGACCAGTGTCTGTTCAACTATGAGTTCCTGCTACATAAGGTCTGGGGACTATCCATCTGCCATGTAGAGGAGGACCTGAAAGCTGCCATCATTCCAGATAAGTAAGATATTACATACAGACAGTAGGCTATACAAACAACGTAGAAATGTGTTTCACATTAGATGTATTGACTGGCACCCCCTCCAGGGTTTGTTCCAACCTTGCGCCCAATGATTCCGGGTAGGCTCCGGACCCACCGCGACCCTTATTTAAACAAATAGATGAGTGTTTAAAGAAAATGATTATAGCTATGGGGCGGCACGGTGGCACAGCAGGTAGTGTCACACAGCTCCAGGGACCTGGAGGGTGTGGGTTCGATTCCCGCTCCGGGTGACTGTCTGTGAGGAGTTGGTGTGTTCCCGTGTCCATGTGGGTTTCCCCACATGTTGGTAGGTGGATTGGTGACTCAAAAGTGTCCGTAGGTGTGAATGTGTGTGTTGCCCTGTGAAGGACTGGCGCCCCCTCCAGGGTGTATTCCCGCCTTGCGCCCAATGATTCCAGGTAGGCTCTGGACCCACCACGACCCTGAACTGGATAAGCGCTGACAGAAAATGAATGAATGAATGATTATAGCTATGTGTGTGTGCTATAGAGAGCTGGTGGATATAAATGTGTTGGCTGAGGCTCTCCATCTCTCTCGCTCCATTCTCCTGAAGGACCCATGTCAGCTCGCATCCCAACTGCTAGGCCGTTTACTCCACATCGCAGCTGAGGACAAGCCCATTGCCCCAGGTAGTCTCTAAGAACGTTTGGTTATATGGAATCTTTTTAACATGTCCATCATCCAGGTTTTCTTTAACTTTAAGAATTAAAAAGGCTGTTTTTGTTACTGCAGCATTAGATTACATCAGATCTTTCATTCCAATTACTTCAACAACTGGCTGTCTGCAGAAACAATATGCACAGTAGTTGTATACATAGTTATGACATCACAAATATGTTAAATGAAAAAACAAACATATTTTACACCATAGTTTCCATATATTGATGTAATGACTGCAATGTGAATTTATAAAATGTTACCGAAATCCCTTTAATTCTAAACAAGTGATGAAAAAAAAAAGTAATGGATATGATCCAAAATTGGTATATCCCACTTCTTTTCTTCAGGAGACCCTCGGCGTTACTCCTACCTCCACACCTTATTAGCACAGTGTCAGCACTCATCCCTGCCCGTCCTGCTGCCCTCTTACAACTGCCTCCTGCCTCCAGGAGGACTTAAACACACTGTACTATCAGGTACCTCTGTGTTTTATTTCTACTATTCTTTCACTTTCCTCTAAACTGGATTTACAGCCAGTAGATCATTGCATTTTCTATAAACAAGTATGCCAGTGCCACCTGGACAAAGCCTCGTATCTTTTTGTCATTTTTAATTTTATGATGTAATTTGAAATGGCACGGTGGTGCAGCAGGTAGTGTCGCAGTCACACAGCTCCAGGGACCTGGAGGTTATGGGTTCGATTCCTGCTCCGGGTGACTGTCTGTGAGGAGTTGGTGTGTTCTCCCTGTGTCCGCGTGGGTTTCTTCCGGGTGCTCCGGTTTCCTCCCACAGTCCAAAAACACACGTTGGTAGATGGATTGGTGACTCAAAAGTGTCCATAGGTGTGAATGTGTGTGTGTGTGTTGCCCTGTGAAGGACTGGCGCCCCCTCCAGGGTGTATTCCCGCCTTGCACCCAATGATTCCAGATAGGCTCTGGTCCCACCACGACCCTGAACTGGATAAGCGGTTAAAGATAACGAATGAATGAATAAACAGACAGTGATACATGATATATTTTGAAAAACATGCAAGATCATTGATAATTTCTGCTGCTAATATGTTTGCTGTGATCCATCCCTGGCTATAGGTCACATGAGTCCAGTAACAGCATTGGCTTTCGGTCATCACCATGCTGTGTCCTGCTCAGTCGATGGAACTCTTAAACTGTGGAGATTGGATAAAACAGTGGCCATGGCCAGAACCTTGCCCAGGTCAGAGAAATTTAACCGGGACTGGGCAGCTGACTCTCTCACCCTGTGTCTAGAGGACAGTGTCTTAGCACTGAGAATGGGTCACCGGCTCCAGGTGCGTGAGGTGGAGTCTGGAAAGGTTCTGTATACAGACAGTGAGTCACTGGAGGTTCCTGTAGTTACATCCACGAGTGATGGGCGACTTCTGGTGGCCTTTTATGATGGGAGTCATATAGTGAAAGTAAGACATTAGCACACATACGTTACCATGTTTTATTGAGATTGAAATTAAGACAGAGAGTGTGAGATAGAAAGTGTCTCTGTCTATACTCACCTCTCTCTCTCTTTCTCAGGTGTTGGATTTAGCAGCGTCCTGCTCACTGTTGCACTGTGTGAGTGTAACAATGGGCAGTGACCCCATCCACAAAGACAACTCCATCCTGCTCTCCCACAACTCTGTCAAAGACCATGTCCTCTTTGCATACAGGTTAATATCTACAGGTTAGACACTGTGTATGTTAGGTAGAATGAGGTATTTAATAAAAGGGGATTAAAAAGCCAAAGCTGCACTGGATTTGGTTTTGAGTTCATGTTCATGCAGAGCACACAATGCGTGCACACACACACACAGCTATGGTTTATTAATTGTCATATTGCATTTTGCTCTTAAGTAATATCACATCTCCAGTCTGCAGTCATGTATGGAACGAGACAATGGACTGATTTCCATTGTCTGGTCTTGCAGTGGCCTATTCTATTATTGAAAAGGATTCTGCTTCTCATCCCACGTGTATGTGTGTGTGTGTGTGTATCTCTCTCACATTCAAAACACACACACGTGCCCAGACACACGCAAGGCCAGTAATGTGAGACAAAGTTTGTCATTAAAGAGTAGTGGATAGTGAGGCCAAATGGCAGAATGCCCAGTGATGATGCCAGTGCCAGGTCTTCCACTTTTAATTATTATACATTATTACAGTGATGTTATTCATTTTTAATTACATTATATTAAAAATGTATTAGTGTATTCATACCTATGGCTAAAAAGGCCGGTCTCACTCATGAGTGAAACCAGACTAGCGTTTCTTAGGAAGCATTACACTGTTGTGGATCAATGGAGAGGTGTTGATATGGTAACATGGCAGTGGTGGAGAGAATGAGAAAGTGCTGGGTAAGGCTTATTAGTAGGCTGTTTGAGTTTGAAATGAGTCTGTTATGGCCTGTGGAAACAGGGATATGACGGTAAAGCTTTTAACAGAGTTCCCTGACACCAGGTGTACTGCTCTAATGTGTTTTACTGTGGAATCCCTCTCGTTCTTTCTTCCTCTTAGGAGTGGTGGAGAAGCTGCTGTTTTCAGTGCTAGATCAGGGTCAGTGCTGGCTACTGTTAAAGCCCAGCAACAGGCTGCCTCCATACAGGCTGTAGAAATGAGCTCTCAGTATTTACTGCTTTTCTGCAGGTAACAGCAGACACTAACAGTTAAATTGCACTTATAATGATGTGAAAGTGTGATCTATACATTTCAATACACATTACATGACTGTATTACACCTGTTGGTCAACTGTTCATTCAGAAATCCAACAATTCTCAAATGAGTATGACTCCAGTTTACTACAGTCACTACTGAGAATGCTGGATTACTAGATATTGCTAGAAAGATTTGATAGTGTTCAGCCACATAAACTTAAGTGAGGTCAGGTACTGATGTTGGATGGATTTTGATAAGCATTTTGTAAATGTATTTATATAATAATGCTATAAAATATTTATCATTATTTAACGGTTACAACTGAAGAGAGAACTGAGACCCTGAACTGGATGAGCAGTTACAGACATTGAATGAAACCCACTCTCTCTTCTCTCATTTAAGGTATCCCTATAAGAGTCACAGTGATATAATACACATTGAGCTCTACAGCACAACTACTTTTCAGTATCTGCGCTCCATTCTGGGCTGCAGCCAGGACTACATTTCCAAGGTTATTGTCAACAAAGGTGGGACCCACGCTGTGGCCTTTTGCCCTTCCCCTCACAGTGGCACCACAGAGTTCATCACCTGGAATCTAGAGACAGAAGATCATAAACACATGGCTCGCTTCCCCGGGCTTCTGACTGCAGGTCACAAAGATTATAGGGCCTTCTATGTAATGTACCCTGCCCAGTCTGGGGCCTACTTTGGAAACTTGAAATTTGACATTCTGATTCGCTAATGCCGGGATCAGACTACACGAATTAAGCCCAATTTTGTCGTATCCGACAAATTTCGTGTTTCGTAACCAAATCTGAACATCAGGGGCGAGTTTTAATTTTTGTATCATTTCGCCTAGTCTGACATATCCTGCGGCATGTTCCTTGACGATGACCAATAGGAGGACAGAGCGCTGTCTGGCGCGTATACGTAAACACAGCTAAGAGAAAGTGGGAGGCTGCTACTGCAGCTGTCAGGTGGAAAAACGAAACTGAGGAAATGCTCTTGACATGTTAACACATTACCTCACGTTCTCTTTGAAGGAGACAGTCTATTCTCTTCTCCTCGAAACACAGGAACGGGTACGCAGTCGTGTTTTCTTCTTCTTTTTGAAACACAAAAAGCTGTGATTGACAGTTTCTTGACCCACCTCCCCAAGAAATTCTGAACACACGCAATGACGTGAATGAAGATTGGTCCGTGTCAAATGTGCAGTGTTGCGAGTCTCCCGACCAAGACACGGCATGAATTACAGCGCTAATCTGACATAGTGAACATCGTGAAGGACAAAAATATTGTGTAGTCTGATCCAGGCATTACAAAGAGCTAAAATTTTGGGTTTATTTTTACACTTTCAACTTCATGTATATTATTATCTTTTTCACCATGAAGCAAACATTATTTGACTATTCTCTATATTAAATTTCCTTTGCCCTTAAAGTGCTTTAAAGAACTTTTGAAAGAACCCAATGGCTGATAGGTGGGTTGTATATGTATGACTAGCTGTATATCTGATGCATAAAATCATGTTTGTACAAGTTATTTAACATTACTAAAATGAGCTTGGAAAATTGCTTTTATTAAAGTTGCCAACAGTGGTTGATATAATTAATCATGAACTTTTTATTGTTTTATATGTGCAGGGATATGTCCTGACCTGCAGTTCTGTCTGGGTTTCTGTAAGGGAGATCAGTTCCTGCGTCTGTGGAACTTGGCATCTAGAATCAATGACCAGACTCTTACATACAATATCCATAGGGTACAGAGTGATGGCACTCAGGAGATTATTCCTATGGAAAAATATCCCAGGTAGAAAGACACCTATAAAATATTGCAACTATCACTAGAACCATGATAACCCAGCATGTAAACATAATGCAAGTGTTCAGCAGCTTGAGGATCGAGGGACTACCCCGATCCTCTAAAAGTTTTGATGATAATATTCAGTGTAGAGTGTGAAAGACTTAAAACCCTTATGTGCTATCACTCAACTCATTCCTGCTGTAGGCATTTTCTAGATGCTATTTTGGTGCTAAAATATTATAACATCATTTTTCCACATCATTTCTAGACTAAAATTTTTTGTGCTCCTACATTTTTGAAACAGATTTGGTAAAATATTTCATGATTTGTCCATTTGTTTTTATTCTAAACATGACTGAAATGTACTCTGAGCCTCAGTATGCATATCTGCTGGATCTCGAGCTACTGAAGATCTATCACACGTAATGAATTTCCTGTTTTGATTTGTGTCAAGCTATGTAGTGTGTCGCAGTGTTCGTACTGGTACGGTGCGGGTATGGAACATAAGCCGAGCGCGCTTCAGGGGACGGCCTGTTCGAGTGGAGCATGGATTATTCTCAAGTGCTGATGTGGTTCTGGCCCGAGATCTCAGACTGTACATTCTGACTGATCGTGGTATGGCCACCTTCACAGATACACCCACACCAGTGTACCAGGTACTGTCCAGTTCAGCAATACTGTACTCTTGGTTCATCTGTTTGAAATGTCACAGTGTGGCTGGTTTCCAAATGATGTAGAAAACTGAAAATGGAGATATGATGTTTTATTTTCACAGTGATTAATTTAAGCACAGTTGTATAAAAACCATTCATTTTTAGTTATTTTATATGCCTCATGTAGAAGAGTAAAGCATGTTGGTGTTCAGTCATAAAGGAACTTTTAAGATTATATTAATTAATTAATTAAATTATTTTCCTTTACTTATTTTTAATTAAAGAAATATAATATCTGGTTAATTTTGATAGACATTGTCTAATAGATAGATAGGTTTTTTAAATGGCCAAAAGTTTCTGAACCCTCACACCCAGAGTTTCTTCTAAAATCAATATCATCCCACCAACACCATTGGACACAATACCAGTGACCAATATTAAAAACGTTTTTCTACAGTGCATTTGTAATTACAGCACACTGTCAGGATCGCGGCGGACTGAAGGAGGCGGACACACTTGCTATAACACAGTGACTCTTATTAAGAACAAGATAATACAGAGACAAAGTAAGAACTAGAGAGAATACTTAAACAAAGAAAGACGGAGACAGAGAAACTTGGAAACAATGACTTGGACAGAGAGACTTAGACAGATAGAGAGGGAACTGGACTGACAGGGAACTGGACAGAGAAACCTAGGGAGAGGGAGCTAAACATACAGAGAGAGAAACAGACTAATCTTAGACATAGAGCTAAATAGACACCTGGACAGCGAGAACTAAACAAACAAAGAAAGCTAAACAGACTAAACTTGGACACAGACAACTAAACTGACTAAACTAAAACAGAAAGCTAAACAGAGAAAACACAAACAGACATGAGACAAGAGAGATACAAAGATTGACTTGGAAGGCATGAGAAACAGACAGACTAGAGAGCACAAAATGAAAGTGGAATGTCCAACCAACAGGAAGTGACCCAAAGGAACTTAAATACACAACACAGACAAGGGACACCTGGAACAGACAACGAGGAGGCAGGATTACAAATGAGACAACGAGGAGGAGGAACAAAGGCGGGACAAGGACGGAGACATGAACAATAACAAACAGACCCATGTGCTTGGTGAGCACATGGTGGGAAAAACAGACAAGAGGACAAGGGCGTGACACACACAGTATCAGCCTATTATTTCAGACCTACACCAACTAAGTAGTCAATGAAATATTTTG
Organism: Hoplias malabaricus; assembly: GCF_029633855.1. Classification (NCBI taxonomy): domain Eukaryota; kingdom Metazoa; phylum Chordata; class Actinopteri; order Characiformes; family Erythrinidae; genus Hoplias; species Hoplias malabaricus. Next base: position 33,668,867 of record NC_089808.1, on the reverse strand, counting down.
GAATGAAAGAACCTGAACTGACTGAATTAATTTGGCCTCTAAATACACCTCAGTGTCATGAATGTGCTAGCAGCACATGGCTGTTTTTGTTTTATTCTTGTCTCCTTAGTCTCTCTTAGTCCTCAGTGTCTCCACCTGTGTCTCATTGTCCTGCCCTCTGGTTTATTATCCCAGGTGTTCCTAGTCTGTACTGTGTGTATATATAGTCCCTTTGTTTCAGTGCCTTCTTGTCTGCAGATGTGTTTTTTTCCTCAAACATTACCACCAGTTCATGGTTCTTTTCTGTTCTGTTCCTGTCCTAGTTCTGTTCCGTTGAATTCTAGTTAGTCTCACCTCCCTGCTTCTGTTTGTTGTGTTTGCCTTGGTTTTGTTTAAGTAAAGATTCCTTGCATGTACGTCCGCCACCTCGTCCTCCCTCAACCGTGAAACTCAAACAAATAAATGGGATCATGATGGCAACAATGTAAAACTTCAATAAGGAATATAAGCTCAGAATCAAATAACTTATGGAAAGTCAATCTGAGTTTAATTATGCATATGGCATTAAAAAGCAAACCTATCATAAAGTCTTTACAAACGTACAGGCAAATGTGTATCAGGGATGTTAAAATATCTGATCTGATGCACAGTGATTAACCTTCTTTTAAAGGAAGTATCGCTAAACAATATTTACAAAAGTGAGTATTGTACATAGGGATGTGCAATATAACGATTTTAGTTCGTGAACAATAATTGTCTAAGATACACCATCACAGGGAGATCGTAATCGCTAATGCACATACAGTCCGCTGCAGTTCTTTTAAGTTGTTTACGTACTGTGTACATATTACACATCAGTCGAACGCGCAGACTCTCGGGACAACGATAATGTAAGTCACTACTTTAAAATGTCAATCCACTCGTTAATAATCCTCATGTTTGTGTAAAGATGACTTGCAAAAAGAAAGAAAAACAACAAAATAAAGTACAACAAATAAAAAAAATAGTATAAATATGTTCCCCGTGGATCTCTGCTATGGCTGAGTAGCTTCAGCTCTCAGCTTTAACGAATCAACTATGTAAACCAATCAGGGGCGGTGCTCAACCAAGGAGGCGGGGAAGCAACCAGGCTTCGGCGACTAATAAGTGCGCGAAAGACGACACAGACCATTTTATATGGCAACAAAAATAAACATAAACAACAATCAAAACAGTAATTAAGTTTTCAAAGCTTAGATCCCTTTCACTACCTGCCCTTTCCCTACTGGGAGGGGGGGGGGGGTGAGGGAGCCAATCGGGGAAAACTCTCTCCTTCCAATGGATTTCAAAGACGATTCCAAATTAAATTGATAAAATTGCCTCTAGTTTATTCACTGCCTCAAGATTTTATATATGTAATTTCAGGTGGAAAATGGAAAAATACCTGGAGTGTTAAGAGGCATTAAAAACAGCATGAAAATAAAATCATGATAAAATCAAGATCGTGATCCTGCAAATATATATATATATATTCATTATCTGTAACCCTTATCCAGTTCAGGGTCACGGTGGGTCCAGAGTCTACCTGGAATCATTGGGCGCAAGGCGAGAATACACCCTGGAGGGGGCGCCAGTCCTTCACAGGGCAACACACACACTCACACATTCACTCACACACTCACACCTACGGACCCTTTTGAGTCGGCAATCCACCTACCAACGTGTGTTTTTGGACTGTGGGAGGAAACCGGAGCACCCGTAAGAAACCCACACGGACACAGGGAGAACACACCAGCCCTTAATTGTACATTTTTCTTTTAAAAAACAATTCATGGGATGAAGAATCAAATTCTTTTGAGGTCCCTAAATTAACCCATTTATGCTCCTTAGAGAAGCCCACATGGGGGCAGCCTTGTTTAAACAGATTTTGTGCAGACTCGTGACACATCCAGGCCACTGTTTATGACTCGTAAGCTGAAGAATAATCACAGGGCAAAAATAAGATGAAGTTAAACCTGTGATGTAGTCGCTATATGTGATTTTTAAATGACACAGCAGTTTGGTTTAGTTTAAACCAAAGATGCAGTTAAAAAAACAGCTTCTCATGACACCACAGCTAAGAGTCTGACACATTCAGGTTTAAACACGGGTTTAACTCTAAACCACAGCCCTTTCTGACTGGCTACCACTGTAATTAAGTACCAGACTACTTTAATAATCCTTCTTATTCTTGTTAATATAATGTTGTCTGCTTTTTTATTATTGTTACATATCTATTGTTGTTAACTATTGTTATCCTATATTGTATAGAATATGTTATAAATTCTGTATATGCTGTGTGTAATAACTGTTGACAGTGTATTCACAATATTGCAAAAACATATTAACTATATACGATGACTATAAACATACTTTTGTTTGTTATTTGTTCTTCTTTATGGACTGCTGCAGACACTGCTGGTGTATGATCTTCAGAGCAGGAGTTATGTGAAGAGACAGACTGGTCTCTTCATCGTACCCTGTCCTCAGCCAGATTACCAGCTCTTGAAGGGAGAGCTCCTGCTCGGTTTGTCAGAGAACCGGTCAGAATCTGCTGATCTTACTCTCCCCCCTTAAGAAATGAAATATGAAATTCACATCAAATGGCAGTCTTTGTAGTCAGGAAGTGATAGTTTGTTTCCTGTATGGGACACTAAAGAGTTCAGTAAAAGCCTGTATGGTATGACAGAAGCACAATTTAAACATAATGGATGTTCTATGTCTGATTGTAGTGACCACCTGATAGTGTGGGACCTGGACTCGGGCTACATTAAAGGACGCATTAAAACATACCATAGAGAATCACTTCTGACTGGCCCTCCACTCAAGGACAAAGAGATCCAGCCTGTATCCACTGTAAAAAAGAAAGGTACTGACTGAGTCACAGTGCTTTGCAATTACACTATCCCTACTGCATGTCCAAAACATCTAATATTTACTATAAACCAAAAGAGTGGGTGGAAATGTTTAAAAAATATATTTAGTAGAGAATCTCTGATACGTCCTTGCTGCTAGGTGTCAGTTTGACAGCTTTTTCACAATGTGCAAAGAGTCACTGAAGAAAATGACAGATTAGTCTTTTAACATTCTAATGTTGATGATTTCAGTCAGTACATCATATTTTGTCATAGTAGAAATATGCAATGAACAAACACATCATAACAATGGCAACTAGTTTAAACCAACATCAGTCTCTGTATAGGTTTATTTCAATACCTTTTTATTATAACACTTCTAGAGTGAACCAAACTCTGGTAAGCAGACTTTTATGACAACTTTCATTTGTTGGAATAATACCTTTTACATGTTTATTTAGATTTATGTCAGTTGCCACAATACAAGTGTTTTTTGGTTAAACTTTGGCTGGAATGTATTCTCTCAAAAGCCTTTTGCACCTTGATGGTGTGTTTCTCTGCAGGTTTGCTGATGCCATGGGACCAGCGCACAGAGAGCCACACAGCTCGCAGAAGGAGGGAGGAGTGTGAGGAGCAGAGTGTAAGAGAGGACCAAAGATGCTTAGAGAGAGAGAAACACAACTCTATAGATCAGTACCTTCTCAGTGGAGATGAAAAAGTAAGAGTAACTGGTTTAAAATGGTTAAAATCTAGGTTTATTTGTTTTTAAAAACTTGGTTTTATTGTTACTCAATCTCTACAATTCTACGAAGGATTGCCAACAGATGTTGAAATATTTAAGTGCAGATTTAATTGTATTCAGCCATGAAAGAGTTTGTGAGATCAAGTTCTCAGTGGTGGAAATTTAGTTTTAAATCAGGAACACAGCTTGGACTCATCCTTCAGTTCCTGGATCAGGGGTGGGCAATCTTATCCGCAAAGGGCCGGTGTGGCTGCTGGATTTAAGTCCATTCAGGCTCAAGCACACCTGATTTCACTCCTTTAATTAGTTGGCTTGAGTAAAACAAATGATCATGTGACCTCCTGGTTGGTTGGAACAAAAACCAGCAGCCACACCGGCCCTTTGCAGATAAGATTGCCCACCCCTGTCCTGGATGGTGCTGCCTCAGTAGGGTGACCAGACGTGCTCTTTTACCCGGAAATGTCCTCTTTTTTAGACTTAAAAAATGTCCGAGCGGAATTTCATAAACGTCCGGGATTTTGTTTTTCTAGAGCTTACATAGAACTTCGAGAAGTTTCGTTCACAAACTAGTCCCGCCCTCCCCTACTCCGATTGGTTCGTTTGAGTGAGAAGGGGGCGTGGTGAAGTAGCCTAAAATCTTCTGATTGGACGGTCTGACTGTATAGCTACCGTTATTGGTCGATAACCTTCTTTGTAAACATTTAATTGGTCAGTCTGCACGTCAGTAGTCCTTGTTTACGTCAGACAAAGCTCACGTACCTACCCTCATCTCGAGCAGCTATGCCAAAACGTAAATGTTCACGGATGAATTAAAAAAGAAATGCCCATGTTTTGTGTAGCAAATAAAGGTGTAAAGGACCTAAAAGCACACATAGGTTCAGCTAAGCATACCATCACCACCAATCATCACCACCAACCCCCCACCGGAGGCGCGTCCTCTTTTTCACTATCTCAGATCTGGTCACCCTATGCATCCACAGAATGCAGTTCCACTGCTCCACAGCTCAATGCCGGGGGATTTAGTGCTAGCTCAGGTGCAGGAATTGGCGACAATCAAACTAGCAGGAGGAAGAAAGCTAAAGCTGTATTGCTAAGCAAACTGAGGTCGTTATGGTCAACAAATACTATCAAAAATATATATATACAATTTTATACTAACAAATATCTAAATTCCTTTATGTATTTTTTTTAATCTTTTCTCCTTCTCTCTCGGTCAGGTGGTAGTATGCTCCTACTTCGCCCATCATTTAAATGTTTTCAGTGTAGTTTCCCAGGAGCACCTGCACACACTTGAGGATCGATGGTCCCTTCTGGGCCTCCGTACTGCCGCCCTCACTCACTCAGGAGGACACCTGCTCATCTCCAACTACAGTGAAGCCCAGCGCTCTCCTTACATCACTCTCTGGGACACACAGAAGGGGAAGGTATGCTTGCACCTCCAGCTAGTGAATTAACTTCTTAGACTTAGTCACTAACTACTAAACATTATTTATAAAGACTATGCAGCTATTTCTTTAATAAACAGATATCTTTAAAAAAAAAAAAAAAAAGCTAAAATGTGGTCTTCTGAAAAGAATGAAATCTGAATCAAAGAAAAAGGAAGCGCTCAACAATGATGTGATTTTCTGTTGCTCCCTGCTGCTGAAATATTTTACAAAAATTGGCTGCACGGTGGTCTGTAACCTTTGTGTGCTCCTCCAGATACAAAAGAGACTGAAAAATGAGCCTGGAGTATGTTGTCTAGCTATCACCAATAATGCCAACCGAGTCGCCTTCGGCATTGCAAACTTGAACAAGTATGTGACAGCTGCAGTTTAGTACTTTTATTTTGTAGTAATATTCTACAGAGACAAGAGGGCAGAGTATGTGATATTTCTGTTACAGTTTACAATTCTCTTCAGAGTAAAAGGGGACATTACAATAGTTTTTTATGCCATTCACTATGATTTAGTTGTAAATATATAGTAATACTGTCAGATAATGTCCTAAAAACCAGTCAAATTTGTTCCACAGACTAAAAGTGTGGGAGCCATTTAGGAGAAAGCACAAGACTATCTCTGGATATGGGGGTCTGAGACTGAGTGTGTCCAGCCAGCTCTTCATCATTGAGGGAGGGTCCAAAGCCATCCTTCTAGCAGGTATAATCTGGATCTGGTTGCTTTGAAGTGGAATTTGTGATAAAGAGTCAATCAGGGTCACAAACTTACAGGCTAATAAACCTCCTTTCTACTTTGGACTCTAGAGTGGATGTTTGTTTTTGCCAAAGCTTGGTTTGATATTAGACAAAAGTCTGGAAACTGATCTCTATATCAGACCACTAGTTATTATAAACATGAATTTCAACATATTTTGTATGAAGACAGGACCAAAAAAGAAAACAATCTGTTGAGATCAAAACATTTGCTGATTTATGAAAATGTAAATATGAAATAACATGGGTTTGATATATGAGTGAATAATGCAAATACTCAAGACAGTTTGTAGGACCAGACAGAGACTGAAATGTCTTACCAAAGCTGTTCTTTCAAAGTGAAGCGGAACGTCTAAAAGCCGTTCCAGTTACTTTCACTTTCCTTCATGTTTAATGGTATCTCCCTGACAATCAGCCTGACAACAAACATAACTGAATTTACTACAGACTCTTTCTTCTTCCGGAAGATGCCATTTTTGAAAGAAAAATAATAATGTATATAGAATAATGTTCACATACAGTATGTGTAAAATTCATGAACATTTCTCTGAATGACCCATCAGGACACAGTTCTACAAAAATATGTTTGAATGTTTGTTGATAGAATTCAGTAACTGTTCAGTTTTATTTAGCTTTAACTATACTGCTCCAACTTCCAAAAATAATATCTTTATAAGTCCTATGCTGCATTTTTCAAACTCAAGAACACTACAGTTAAAATCAGCAAATCAACAAAGAGCACCTATCAGTCCAAACCCCAATTGAAATTCAAAGTAAACTCGTTCTTCCAAGACCCATCCATCACCCATGAAAAGTCTGCCAAAATAAAGATGCAAAAGATTAAGAATAAGTAGAAACAAACAAAAGATTTCAGTAGCAAAATCCACAAAAAAAAAGCAAAGACTGGCAAAATGTACATGAAAATAAGCCTCAAATAACACCACAGTATCTTTTAAATATAGTATTTAATATATTTTTTTCCTATTCTTTTTTGGCAACATATAATCTATCCCTTAATGTGTTTGTGTAAAATATTTGGCACAAAAATGAATATTAAAAAAACATGGCTCCCCTACCAGTAAGAATCCCCTGCTAGTGGCCAATCAGCTCCGGGTTTTCCACTAGATTTCTCAACGGGTTCTCATTACACAATAAAAGAACTAGAAAACTATTTGGGGAAGTGCAAAATAAGTTATTACATACAAATAAAAAAGTGAACCTTTTCTTTAACTTAGAAATCTGGATTTCCAACTAAACCACAATGCATGAAATAAAACATTCCAGTTTTTATGGTTTGTTTGTGTCAGTAAATAAGGGTTTAAAAAGGTGATGCTGATTTTGTGCTACTCCTTATGAGTGCAGGCATATTTGATTAATACAATCAAAACGTGTAGAGTGTGTTCGAGTCTCGCTCCGGGTGACTGTCTGTGAGGAGTTGGTGTGTTCTCCCCGTGTCCGCATGGGTTTCCTCCGAGTGACTGTCTGTGAGGAGTTGGTGTGTTCTCCCCGTGTCCGCATGGGTTTCCTCTGGGTGACTGTCTGTGAGGAGTGTGGTGTGTTCTCCCTGTGTCTGTGTGGGTTTCCTCCGAGTGACTGTCTGTGAGGAGTGTGGTGTGTTCTCCCTGTGTCTGCTTGGGTTTCCTCTGGGTGCTCCGGTTTCCTCCCACAGTCTAAAAACACACGTTGGTAGGTGGATTGACGACTCAAAACTGTCCGTAGGTGTGAGTGTGTGAGTGAATGTGTGTGTGTGTTGCTCTGTGAAGGACTGGCGCCCCCTCCAGGGTGTATTCCCGCCTTGCGCTCAATGATTCCAGGTAGGCTCTGGACCCATCGCGACCCTGACCTGGATAAGGGTTACAGATAATGAATGAATGAAAAATGTGTAGAGAAGGAAGACAACCATGCTAAAGCAGTGTGTGTGTCTCATTATCATCTAAAGCAGTGGTTCCCAAAAAGAGGGGCACAGGCCTCTTAGCTGGGACAGACAATTATTTCAGTGGAGGGGGGGAGTGTATTTCAAATGAATAAGATACATAATGCATGCCATTCACAGTAATTCCAGTGTGAAAGCAATATGCCACTTTGTTTTTTCTGTAAGAAGTGACAGTTTTGAATAAATAACAGTGTTTAACATAAATTCCAATGAAATCTGGATGCAAAATGTGTTTCAGAAATGGGGGCTTGTAAATATCCTCATTCCTTAAAATACGATATTTTAAAAATCAAAATTATTTTGATCAAATAAAAGAATGATTGTAAGTAATGGTCAATTTTCTTACAGATGAGGTGAGCATGTGGGATCTGGATGCAGGGACTGTTCTGTCAGTCTTCAAGCCTGACTCTAAAATCCTGTGCGTGTCTGTACTGAACAACAAGAATGGCAATCTCCTAGTGGGCTTCAGTGACACCCCCACTCTCATCAACATAACTCTCAGCATAAAGGGATTCTCTTCAGTGAACAGAGAGAGAGAGCTCGATCAGGCTTTTGGAGAGTCCAGCAGCAGTGAGGACGATGAAGAACAAGAGACAAAGAGGACCAGATAAGAACACTGGGTATAGGAAATTCCATTATTCCAACATTAAACTGATATAAAGCAAATTGAAAACTACAGGTTACGCATGATGTAGACAAATACTTGTGTCTTATGAGGTTTAAAATAACATCCTACACTGAAGCGCAACAGAAAAAACAGTACCAGACACTTTCACTATTTTCTGAGGTTTTCTGTCACACATGCTCAATCAGGTGCTTAATCCACTAACAACACAACACCATGGTACAACAGATTTTTCTCCCTGTAAATCTCGTCATAAATTTAAAAGAGCAAATTCTGCACATTTACAGCCTGATTTAAAATGGAGTTTGATTGAAGAATACATTAAAGTGTTGTACACAACATTTGTACAAAAACGTTTCTGTCTGAAATCTGTTGAAAATCGCTGTTCAAAATTACTGTTGTTTTTATTACAATGTATTAAAGTATATTTCCTTTAAAACCACATACACCATTTTATGTGATATAAGGGCACTGGAAAAGTCATTTTAAAGGATGGAGCTGAATAAGCAAAAGTTTTTGTCAGCAGTGTGAGCTGTAATCTTTTGTGACCCCAGTTTCCTCTATTGGTCACAAGATCATGAGGCTGAAAGTACTGATCTCAGCTACTGAATCATTGCGTTTCGTATCAGTGAAGCGCTGTATCATATTATTTACCACATTCATGTGAATTGAATGTATGGTCTGTATCTGAAACTTAGCTTAGAGGTGGAATACTACTATTATTGCTACAATTGTGAAAACTAATCTTGTCCACATATTGTGTTTCCTGAAATACTCTCTCTCTCTTTCTGTGTGTGTATGTGTGTGTTTGTGTGTAGTGCTGGTCGGTAACCAGGCTTTCCTGTTTCTTGTCACATGAATGTCTTACAAAAAGTCATCCTCAAACAGCTTCCTGCCATGTGCTAGCACTGCTACATAACCTAATCACACACTGAAAAAGGCTCTGTAAATATACATTATTCAAAGAGTCTGTCGCACATGAATAAAAGATATTATATTAAATCAGATCCTGTCTTTTGTTTATATATCTTTTTTGATGTTGCACAATTTGTATCATATGAGGTACATAAAAATTCCAACACCATTGTTTCAGACATAGTTCTTCTTTCTGAGCTATTTTCCCTCACGAATGGCATGACCAGGAATTACTAAGTTTTAAATTGTTTGTACAATACTCTTTTAGAAAGTAAATGTATTTATAAGTATGTAAAATTGTATTTAAATAATGTATTACAGTTATATTTGTAGACTTGAAGCACCTCATGGATGTTTCTTCAGCTGCACTTGAAGTCACCATACTCAGTGCAGAGTTGGAGATGCGTGTGTAATCCAGAAACAATTACGAATATAATGATGACCAGACTTCACCAATGTGTTTGTGGTTGATTACATGCATTAAAACATCAAAACATTGTTAAACATCGTGTAAAATGTTCCTGAAGATTTGAAGTTGTTAAAGCAGCAAAGAGGGGACAACCTAATACTCTACATTTCAAATAATTCAGGGTATTAGGATATAGGTATGACTGGTTGAAAAGAAGACAAAAAGCTGACGGAAATGTGAGATTTTATACTCAATCGGATTGGGAAATGAATATAAATATATCAAGTTCATTACTAAGATTCACACTAAAATAATCTCGACCCACTCTAAAAACCAAGGTGTTAAATCTGAGTCTGTTTAGCTACAACCAAAGAGGTGTTTTATAAATCGTGGATTTATTCCTTCCCCCGCATAATGACAAACAGTTTTCCTTTTACATACTTTGGAAACGTTAAGGCAGGTCAGTACGTGAATGCTGAGCTCAAGATTGGACAATTCCTGTCAGTAATATGACCAGCTATACTTCCTTGCTCTCTCTAGTTTCGTTTCTGTCAGTTTAGCAGTGAAGACGGCAGCTGCAAGTTCACATCTCTATCACTGCTCAATCCTCGCACACAACACAGGACTTTAAAAACCTTCAGAAGAGAAGATGGCGGAGATTAAGTATGGGGCTATAACTTTACTGGCGACTTTCTTCATCCTGACTGCAGGTAATTCACCACACTGTTGGTAACTGCACGAACGACGAATTTAACGTTTACTTTTCGGGCCTAACGGCTTTCTGTCAGAAACCGCGGTAAATCAGTGTTTTCTGATATTTAAATTTTTGTGGGGGGGCCTTTTGACCATTATAAATTAATACCGCAGATACTGTATTGATCACAAAGCGTAACTTAACATATGTCGGACGAATTTGTACGGTTTGTTATCTTCAGCACTGAAGCTTTTTAAGTGCTGAGCGGTAGTTTCAGTTTACCGAGAAGGGGGAGGGGGGGTGTCCTGCAATCGAAAAAAAAGTGTATTTATGAGTGTGAGTGTGTGTGTGTGTGTGTGTGAGAGAGAGAGAGAGAGAGAGAGCCTTCGTTGAGGTTCTCAGAAGTTCATATACGTTAACAATAAAGCCATATTTTGTACTTCTGCCCTTTGTTTCCAGAAGAACAAAATCTCTTTGACTAATTTGATCGTAATAAAAACCAGAAGCAGACTTTGTATATTTCTAGATAGATCACATGCAACATACTCACGTGACTGGTGATCAACGCTCTCTCTCTCTCTCTCTCTCTCTCTCTCTCTCTCTCTCTATAAATATTTCATAAACAGTTGTAATACATTTTTATAAAATATTTATTAGACGTACCTGTAGATATATATAAAATATACGTGGAACAGTAGTCTCAAAAGTACACAAATGAAATAATTATTATTAGGCTACTGTTCCACATAGATTTTTACAACAACTTAATGATACAACACATATGATGCTTCACACCAACACCACCATTCAGAAAATTCCCTCTACTCTAACAAAGTGTAGACTGAAGTACTGCATTCCATAGAAATATGTACTTCATGTTTTGGGTCACACACAAATTAAATTTAATAAAATTTAATTAATACTCATTTATGATATCTGCTACCTTTTGAATTTAAGGCATTCAGGACATGGACTTCATTTCTCTTCATATTAAGATTTCTCTGTCTTTAGCACAGTTTTTTTTTCCAACTCCGTGGCCGTAAAACTCCATCGAAGTTTCAAATCACCAGCCTGTGATTTTTTTTTTCTCAAAAACTCTGAATGACTATGTTTATATCTTGTCAGTTTAATTATACAGGGGAAAATCTTTTTAAAACTTATGAGGAGCTGTAATATCATAAGAGACAAATTATTATGCATGCGTTTTCAGAATACATACACTAATCAACCAAAACATAATGACCTCGTCCTTGTTTCTGCACTCACGGTCTATTCTCTCAGCTCTACTTACAAGACAGGAGCACTTTGTAGATACCAGACTGTAGTCCATCTATTGCTCTGCATAAACTGTTAGCCTCATTCCACTATGTTCTTCAATGGTCGGGACCCTCACAGGGCAGGTATGATTTAAGTTGTGGATTATTCTCAGCGTTTCAGTGACACTGATGTGACGTTAGTGTGTGTTTAACTGATACGATTGGATCAGACACAGCAGGGTTGCTCAACTTTTTAAACCCTTCAGTGTCACTGCTGGACTAAGAATAATCCACCAACCAAAAACATCCAGCCAACAGTATCCTGTGTCAACTGATGAAGGACTAGAGGATGATCAATACAAACTATGCAGCAACAGGTAAGCTACTGTCATTGATTTTACATCTACAAGGTGGACTGATGAGGTAAGTGTGTCCAACAGACTGGACAGTGAGTGGACACTCAACATAAGCAGCCTTGCTGTGTCTGATCCACTCATACCAGAGCAACACACATTAACACGCCACCACGTCAGTGTCATTGCAGCGCTGAGAATGACCCACCACCCAAATCATACCTGCTCTGTGGTGGTCATATGTGGATCCAGACCACTGAAGAACAAAGTATGCAGAGTAATAGATGGACTACAGTCTGTAATTGCAGAACCACAATGTGCTCTCGTCTGTTCAGTGGAGCTGAGAGAAAGAACCATGAATGTACAAACAAGGAGGTGGTCATAATGTTAAGGTTGATTGATGCAATTCTAAATTTTTGAAATAGAATGTAATATTAACATAATAACTTTTAATATGAACTAGCTAAATAGATTTCCAGTAGATACATTATTTTAGCTAGGCAATTAAGTGTCACATGGTATGTTTAATACAGTTTCTTTATGCTTAGTGTGAGTTCCTATCTGGTTCCTAATGATTCCTAATGGTGCATTTGTTAGAGCAAACCGACTACAGTTTATAAATATGTATTGGCATAATTGGAATTAATTATTATATCTACACATCTTTATACTTTACATATAAATGATGTGTAAAACTGTCACTTCAAATAACGTATGTTAATTTTCTAAGTGAAAATGTCATCTGCAGAAAACACAATTTTGCATATTTGAATACACACTTCTTGTTAAACATTTTAGAAACTGTCATTGTCAGAGAAATGCAATAATTCTGTTGTTTTCTGGAGGATGTGTTTTATTTCACTTGAGAAAAAAAATTAAATAATATAATTTGACCACGTAGTATCTAAACTTGCATAAGACTGTACAGTTGATGGGTTTTAAGTAAAATAGAGTTTCTACTGGATAAACGTCTATGTAAATTAGTGTCACAACTCTTGTAAGTATAACTTTTTTGTGGTAGCATTTAAAGCAAGACTTCGTTTGTGATTAAGTGACATGTAGAGATATTTTATTTGAATTTTACTTTACATGCAGAGACTTTAAATCTCTCTCTCACTCTCTCTAGCCTTCATTGAAGCACAAGAAAATAAACCTCCTGCCACCGTTTTCCCTCCTGCTAAGTTTGGTTCCACTCTGAACCCTTCCACCCCCACTACTACAACTACAACCAAACCCACCACAACAACATCTACCACCACCAGCACCACCACCACCACCACCAGCACCACCACCACCGCTCATCAAAACAAAACGACAACTCAAACCACTGTCACCACCACCACTGCTTCTACTACAAAAACATCAACTACTGCAACAACGCCCAAAAACATCACCACCACCGCCACCACCACCACCGCATCCACCACCATCACTCCAAAGCCAGGACCTACACCAAAAACAAACGTCACCACTGGCAACTACACTGTTAAATACTCCAATAACAGCTTGTGTATCATGGTCCTGGCAGCGATTCAACTCTCGGTACACAGCCCTAAAGTAAGGACCTTGCATATACTGGTGATAAATGTTTGCAGAGATAACAACATGTGTTATATGTGCTTTGACTTTTAAAACAGAATGCCAAAATAACATATGCAATAACCATAGTTTTATGGCAGTTTACAATATAATTTCATGAATTTGATGCATCCAACAATAAACTGATACAGACTTTAGTAATTTTTGATGAGTAAAAGTAATTTTGATGTTTTGTTGAATTTCTAATTAAATAAATTAAAACATGTTCTACAATTAGCTTAAATTTTATACCTTATTTTATGTATAATCCTTCAAGTATTTTAGTTAATATAATATGCAAAATTAAAGAGTGCATTAAAATGTTTTCTCTTCAAATGTGTTAGCTTATTTTCTATTAGAATAGGAACAAGTAATTTGACTTTGAGCACCCCAGTGTCTGCAAATCTGTGTAATATGATGTGTAATAATGTAGGAACAGAGATTTTAAGTGTTACTTTTATTTGTTTACTAAGTCTTTACGTCTTCAATTGTTTGTAGACCAATGGCACATTCATCGTTCAGCCGAATGCTGCCCAGTTTGACGGGAAATGCCAGACCAATACTTCTTACCTTGACATTTCTTTCAAAGAGGGAAATATCTCGTTGAGTTTCATCAAGGTAGAGTACCTTTTTTATTATAGTTGAGGTAACATTTTATAAACAGATATTAACAATCAGCAGTCTTCTGCCCAAAAAGTTGTTTTTTTTTCACAGAAGATGCATAATTCTGAAAAGGGTAAAAGACCCAGATAACGCGGTAACAGATATGGCACCATCTGTAATGAACAAGTCTACTCAAGCCAAATGCAGTAATTCCAGTTTGTTTACTTTAATTTACATTAATTTTACATTTATTTTCATTCACATTTGCATATAGTAGATACATTCTTGACCCAGGTAGACAACAGAATGTACCTGCTGCATGATATAAGGTGGAAAAGAGGTACAAACGTAACTGCCAAACCATAGCCAAAAGCTAATTTAAAGACAGTGTATATAATTTTCCTATTTGTGACGAAAATAATAATTAGAAGTATTCGCAAATAGAATAAATTTTAGCAGTTTTGTCCTGTTATTACAAATATCAAGGCAGTCCTACTGCTTCTCAGACAGTCACTGCACTACACAGTGACTGTTTCTCACAATTTCTTCACTAAATGATTCATTGTGAACTGAAGTGGTTCTGAAAAATAGGTCCTTAAAAATTGTACTAAAAACAGTAATGGAAATACTAGCACTACTTTTTAGTAAGACGTAAAAACTATTTGACAGATTTGTACACCGTATATGTAGTTTAGTGGCTGATGTATGTAGTAGAATAAAAAAGGGAACTTTAGTTCTTAATGAGGAAGTAGACTGAAATCATGCTATTTTTCTCACAGTCCTGAACACCTTAGCAACCTCTCAGAAAGCAGCTGAACACAGATGGCATATCATATTGTGTCTGTGGTACCACGCCTTCATTCTAAATTTAGCCTAGAGAGACAGTAAAAACCAAAAAGATCCTATAGTGGACTGTAATTTTATATAGTCATTTAAATAAGATGTTCTTTATTACGCACAAACACACACAGCACTAATTAGTATGTGTATGTTTTTATAATTTGGATTAAAACCTCTTTTTAAAACAAACAAACAAAAAGCCCCCACAAAAGATCAGCTGTCTTTGCCTTGTAGAGGTGCAGTGCCTCATATGAAAAGCCTTTAGTCATAAGTCATATGGAGTCTTTCTGACATTAATCATCCTCACATGTCACTTACTAAAATTCTGTGAGTGAGTGCTTGTGTTTTGTGGTCATTTGTATATTTTGTGTGTTGATTTTTCCAGAATGACACCTCAAAGATGGTCTATGTCAACTCCTTGACTGTCAAACTGGACTATGCATTCTCACCTGGAGGTAGGCCTAAGAGACTCATGCATTTTTGTTTTCCTTTTTAGTCTTAGTAAAAAAGACATTTGTGGAATTCTACATCATGTCAAAACTTTGCAGATTTCCGACAGTAGTTACTTCTAAAAACAGCAAATGAGAGGCATTCAGAAGAGACTATGGATTGTTTTAATATTCAAATCATTGTTTGTGTACATTTTGAACGCTGTATTGAAGTCAGTACACTTTCCCTGTGTAACCTGTTCTATCTACAGGGTCAGATAAATGACTGGGTACTCAATGCTAATTTTCCAACATGTCCTCACACCGTTTCAAGTAATGTGGTCCAAATGATTGAAAAGAGAGGGTTCTTTAATTTGGGCAAAACTTTTCACAGTTTATTTTGTATATATTTGACCTGAATTTCAATCACAGTAACAGGCAACATTTAATATTTTTGTTGCAGATATTTCTTGCTATCATAGTGCACTAAGTCATTGACTGCACATCTTAATAAAACTGTATTTATGGCTCACAATATGCTTTCAAAGCGTATGTGAACATATAACAAAAGAGATCAATCTTAGCGATGTCATTATTTATTAGCTTATGTATACTTCTTGGTTTATGAGAATGTGGACTTTGCTTCGTCAAGGCATAAAAGCAGTGTAAACAAACAGTACAATGAGGACAAGCCAGATCATATTATTAGAGCAATTTAATCTAATTGGTTTGCAGGTTAACAAGTAACCAAGCCTGACAGCATGTTATTTCAGTTGTAGGAATAAAGGTTGCATGGAGGAAACATCTTATAAAGAAGTTAGAGTTAAACTGTACAAGTGAATTAAACCGACAGGACCTGGTTATGTTTTTGTGTATCTACATTTTGGCTGGAAGGAGTACTCGGACCTGAACTGTGTTTTCCAAATTAACTGCAATGCAGTTTAGCCAGTCTGACAACACATATACTGTAACTCTTATTTGTGGAAGAGGAAGCTCATGGTTTTATTGTTACATTGTTATCATGTGTGAGTTAAACTCAAGTACTGTATGTAAACTCTCTACGCACTACATTTTACACATGGTTATATTATAAATGAGTAGATTCACTTACATCCATGTTCCAGTAAATATGTCACTGGGGTATATAATGACTCAAGTAAAGTATGTTTCCAGAAAAGAATTTGATTTGGGTAAAATACAAAAGAAAAACGTGATTAAATGTTTACATTCTATATCAGCATCAAAATTGAAGCTTGTTTGGCTCTTGTCTTCTATTTAGGGATCCTTGTTATCTCAATTAAAACGATGAAGCTCCAAAAATAAGGTCACTAAAAATAAGGTCTATAATTTTTTATTTGCAAATATACTTGAATAGAAGTTTGGAGTCTGGAAATCAATCAAAATTTTATGTATACCTACATATACATAATGTTACTAGCTACTCATCTACTCTATCTACTCTACAGGCTGCTCCAATGGAAAGGCAGCACATGCAGGCAATTTTATGTTTATATACCTACAGTTAATAGTGGTACTGAGAAGTTGTTGATTGAATGCTATGCTTTGTCTGTAACAGAAATGAATTAATTTGCATACAGTTGTAATGGAATGCATGCAGTATTGGTCTGCAGGTCTTATAGATTATTACTTGCAGTTTCCTTTGTAATTTGTAAAAATATGTTTAAATCTTGTGTATTTTTGCTTGTTTATTTCAACAGCCACATTCACTTTCTTAAACACTAATAAATCACTGGAGCTGTTTACCATGAAAGCGGGCCACTCCTACTCCTGCAAGTCAGAATCAATCTATCTGGGAAGGGGCTTAAATCTAGAGTTGAGCCAGCAGAGGATTCAAGCCTTTGACTTTGACAAGAACCAGTTTGGTCCGAGTAAGTTTCAGAGTACAATGCACCAGTTCAAATAAACCATAAGTGCCCAGCAGCCTAAGAACAAAATAATATTAATAACAAATTATGCATACTATATTCATATACTTTGTTAATTATATATATGTTATATATAAAGGGAAAGTGCCCATCCACCTGTGTCCACCAGCTTTTATTCCACTTATGGACTCATGGAAAAAGAAAGTCCTATTAAATCCATGTCCAGGTACATGGATGAATGGAAACCAATAAGAATCTGCTCTGGTTGGTCTACAACGATGACACTTTGCGTAGTTGTACTGGAAATGGATAGTATGACATTACTTCCAAGCATAATGTGGATATTTTCAGTACTTGTAGACTGCATGATTCGCTATATCTTTTAATAAAAAAAGAACAGCTTATGGTTAAGCACACTTGTTGTGGACAACCATGTTATCGTGCTCATTACCAAGTGTGACTAGAGGGCTATAAAACCCCTGCATTGGGCTGTAGAGCAGTGGAACTGTGTTCTCTTGGGAAACTGAACACTAAATAATTTATTTGGAATAAACTACAGTGGTGTTTATGATTCAGACCTAATCTTTCAACATCATTTAAATCTTTATTGCAGTATTGAATATATCTAACGTAAAGACTTTCTAGAAGAAAGAGGCTATTACAACATCAAAGGAGGACAAAAAGTTTTTATACCCTTCATTTCAAAAGAAATTTTGGATGAGCAGGTGTCCATGAAATTTTGCCCATATTTTTATGTTACAGAAGTATTATTAGAATCATTTAGTTGCCTTTGGTTTAATGTTAATATGTACATTGAGTTCTATCTTCTCACTGATGACTCCAGCATTAAGTAGGTGCTCCAGCATTCTAGTAGCTTTATAGATAAGATATGTTTATATAAAATATACAATCCCAAATTATTTTAAATTATTACATAATCTCTTTAGTTTCCTGCTGGAAAATTAACATCACACAGAGGTGTTTTAATAAAATAAATATACATTTTTTATGTTGACCTATTGCAAGGCTGTTATACATTTGTTTGACTGATCATATCTGTTTTTCTACTATAGTTGACTTGTGCAAGGCTGACCAGCCTAACTACACTGTGGCCATTGTTGTAGGCATAGTCCTAATCATCCTCATCATCATCGTGGTAATCGCTTACCTTCTCAGCAGAAGAAAAAGGACTGATGGATACCAGTCCCTCTGAGAAACTTAATCTATTCCTGAAAGGATGACAGAAACGCCATTAGTAACTTAAAACAAATTTTACAGTTACAGTACAGATACGTATATAATCAGCACTTGAGATTGTTAAACAAATTAGAAAAAGGGAATCTCTCTTCATTGCCTGCTCTGTAAAAACTGATATCCATTTTTTGTAGCCAGTACAGTTAATAACAATTGTAATACAGAAATATAAAAAGGAGAACAGCACAGATCATAGGCTCAGTACTCATGTATCTGTTTACCATTTCACAGTAAATCACAAAGGGATTTTTTCTGGGTTTTTTTTTTACTCACTGTGCTTAAGTGTCTATATAGAGCAATATTTTTCCCCAAAAGTACGCAAGTCCTTGAGTTCCTTCATTACGACAAGATCTAATATGATTTTGTTGAAGAACCATCAGATCCATTTTCTTAATGTTGTGCAGAAATTATTCACTGGTATAAAATACCAGTGAATAACACCAAACTGCAACTTCAATCTAGGGTTAGGGTTAGCATCAAGCATTTGAAAAATCTTTGCTAAGACCTTGCTAGGATCCAGGATTTTGGATAATGCACAATACGTTTGGGGTTTTGTTTATAAACTGCTGAAAATATTTGCTGTATTTGCTCATTCTACAGTATGATGTTTTAGGGAAACCATGCAAAAATATTTAAGGTACACTCTTAAAAATTGTGGTTCTAAATGGGCATGTGGCCATAGGTTCATATTGTTATTAACATTTAATTTACCAAAATGCATTACAAGATATTTAGGGATCACAAAGTGGTTCTTCTGGACACCATTTCTAATAAAACCCATTGTGTTAAGAGTGTAAATTAAAGGTTTGACAGGTGAAGGAATTTGTGTTTTTACATTTACATATTTTTTATCTTATCTAAGTTGACATAGAGATGCTTTAATTTCTAAGATGTATGTCTTTCTCAGAGCAGGTTGGGTTTTTTCTTTTTTTTTTTTTTTTGTAACACATGCAAGTTAAATCTAACATCTCATTGTGATATGTAATTTCCAATTTACATTATGTCTGATTTAGCTTGAAGTAATAAGGCTTGTTCCTTTAAACCAGCACAGCTCAGTTTTGTCCAGAAGATATAGCTGTTGCATCGATCATTATTTTTAAAGAAGCCCTGGCCAATATGTGTGTTAAAAGACTTCCTATACATTTCATTGATGTCCAAAGAACAACATGTAGCTCCAGACACACACAAAAAAAATCCCTTCATAGAAGGAAAAAACCTTCTCCATTTTAAATGAAGTCCATATAAAAAGATTTTGTAATTTTGTAGCATTTCTATTGGTCCATTCTTCATGACTTTTAACATAATGTCAAGGTCAGCTGCTGTGTTCAAATAATGCAGCTAGTAAACTAGAAAAAAGAGACAAAAATTAAATCTATGTTGTTCTTTGGAGAGCAGTGATATTCAGGGTCTTTATTTGACTGTTTATTTGCAAATAAATCTTCAAAAATGGACAACAGCTCATTTAGGGCTTATTTAATAAGAGAAATGGAAATAAAGGGATTGATGTGATTTTGTTGTAAAGCCAAATAAAATTATTTTAAAAGACATTTTTGTATATATTGACTGTAGGTTGAAATTAAACTGAAATTTAAAATATAGCCTAACAATTTCTGCACAGACACTGAAACAGAAAGAATACCATTCCTAATCTTCCCAGGATCTGGCAGAAAGTCAAGCTCTTGTATGTTACCCTCACTACAGTATGCCAGGATTGTAGGTCAAGGGCAGTAAGTCGCTGGAAGGAGGACACGGCCCTTGTTGAGAAAACAACAGTCACAGATATTCCTGGAAGCACCTTTTCTATCATACACTAGCACTAAGGAAACCCCTGGCTTCTGTGAGATTAAACAGCGCCACCTGGTGTCTTGAGAGCCCTAACACTCCCACTGTTACAAGTACATACACTATTATCTAATTAGCTAATTGGGTTAGGAATCAGGGCGGCACGGTGGCGCAGCAGGTAGTGTCGCAGTCACACAGCTCCAGGGGCCTGGAGGTTGTGGGTTCGTTTCCCGCTCCGGGTGACTGTCTGTGAGGAGTTGGTGTGTTTTCCCCGTGTCCGCGTGGGTTTCCTCCGGGTGCTCCGGTTTCCTCCCACAGTCCAAAAACACACGTTGCAACGTTGGATTTGCAACTTGAAAGTGTCCGTAGGTGTGAATGTGTGTGTGTGTCTGTGTTGCCCTGTGAAGGACTGGCGCCCCCTCCAGGGTGTATTCCCGTCTTGCGCCCAATGATTCCAGGTAGGCACAGATATGTGCTCATGACAGATAGGTGTTCATGTGCATGTGTTTGGAAGTGCATGGTATGTAGAGGTAACTAGGCCAGGTGTGCAGATATAGTACCCCAAGTATACAGTACTTGCGTCCAATGATTCCAGGTAGGCTCTGGACCCCCCTAAATTGGATAAGCGGTTACAGATAATGGATGGATGGATGGTTAGGAAGCAGCTATATCTTCTTTTGTATGTTTTTGAGATGTATCACCATCGGACAAGCATAAAGGAATGCACGTAGAGTGCAAAGGAAAATTCAACAACTTTTCAATGGAAATACCTACATACAGGTATGGGTGTCTGCTTAAACAACGTTTGTCTTGGAAGGTAACCGCACAAGTGGTTATTTAATGAGATGAAGATTTTTCAGGAAATTATTGTGAATACAGATAGTCCTGCAGTCTATCTGAATACTTACATTTCATTGCATTCCAATGGTGTAACACCATTTCCCTGCACATGTAAGACTGGGTTTATTCCCCTGCTCGGGCAGGAACACAATGCTAGACTCCTAATGCTGCTTGTCTTCTTTTGTCTTTTAAATAATGGGCTGCTCTGGACAGCTGCAAAACAAACAAACAAACGAAAAAATTGACTCAGAACATCTACATTGTAAATACATAGTTTATGTAGTTAAGCGTGGAGGGCTAACAGTGGACTGTGACCATGTTTGAACTCCACAGCTGTGCCTTTTAAGCTGTTTGTCGGGTTCAAATTTCTTCAGTGCTGGGCGGGACTGGATAACGGGACAAAACCCGAAAACACGCAGATTCACTGCGAGCAGAAACAAATCTCCTCTCTCCAAGCTATAAAACCACCCGTTAAAACAAACGGAACGAACCAAAATGAGAGGTATGTCCGCAAAACTCCTAACATAATCTGTTATTGAACGTATTTCTTCTGTTTGAAAGAGTGGAATGGGCGGTTTATTATCGGTCGTGTTATTAGCGGACCGTTAGGCACATTACTTTGGACTCTGTGTAAACAGCTAACTTTAGCAAGGTCAGTGTGGGCAAATAGCACCAGAAGCTCACTCATAAACCAGTAACTTACTCATAAACACAGCAAAACAGGACTCTGCTAACACTGTAGGTCAAATATGACTTTAAATGAGAGGAAAAACGGCTGTTTCACACTATCACTACCTTGACTGGTTTTGTTAGTTGCTCTTCTCGCCTGAACGCCGAACCGTTAACATTAACCGGTTCTAGTGTTTATTACAGAGTGTATCGTACGAACCAAGATGAGCACGAAGCACCCCAGTAGCACTGGAACTTACCAGCCCTGCTTTGACAACAAAAATTAAGTTATAAAACAGGTTCCTGAGAGAAAAAAGCCTAAAACCTGCACTTTTGCTCTGCAAAAATGACACACTGAATCCCCAAATCTCTTCAGTGACTGGTATGCGTTTGCTTTGACAAATGCTCATAATCGTGTTTTCCCTGTGTGGCTTGAGAAAATTCGTCGTCTGCTGCACGTTTTAATCACAAATGTGTCCATCTTTTGCCATCGCCTCCTGTACAACACTTGTTCACCAGTGGTTAGTCAATACCCACAATCCAGTGCATTGTTTGGTAAACACCCACATGAGTTAGCGTCATTCAATAAATCATTCATCCTCCTAAATTCAGTTCCTAATTAAAATGGCACTGTATAATGAGTAATATAAGGAATAATAGGAGCCATTCTGTCCATGCTTTTTGTTTGTTTTCACATTAATTTCCTCATGTAATGCCATTTATAATTTTCAGTGGTGTTTTTTCACCCATTATTCATTTCCTTTCAGTCTTCACATGCATACGTTCATGGTGTAATATGTTCCGATTGAAATCACATAATTATGCAAAATCTAGTCTTTGTGCTGCAGATAAAAAGAGGAACAATGATCTGCCCAGCCAGTCAGCAATAGTGTTTTGGGTTAGTTACACTTGTGTGAAGCTCCACCATGTTCCTAGCTATTGCATCAATATAGAGGTCATCAGCTGAGCTCTTGCCTGGATCATGTTTCATACAAGGTGAACAAACGAGATAAGTGTGTCTAACAGAGTGGACAGTGAGTGCAAACAGTGTTTAAAAACGTAAACAGCAGCACTCCTGTCTGATCTATAATTGATGTAACTGATGTAATTATAAACTACAAAGTGCTCCTGCATGGTGAGTTGAGCTAAGAGTTTGGACAGTGAGATGGTCATAATGTTTATCAGTGTATACATAAGTTGAGACACGTGTGCCTGCAGACAGCCTAGACATACAGCAGATTAACAGGAACCAAGGCTCATTTCTCTTTAATTGACAACGTTGCAAGTTAACAAACAAAATACAGTCATTATAGCATTACACTAAGAGAGTAGCATCATGTTATGAGTGTGTTAATAGCCGTGTTAATAAAATATAGTGTTAGGCAGGTGAACAATAGGACATGTGTGAGCGGAAAGGTAAATTGCTCAATGGGAAAATAACAGAAACCCCCTATTTTTGAGGCTTGTTCTTATCATGGATTCATTCACTAAATAACTATTACATGACTCATTTGATCACTAGCCAACAAGCAAGTAACTAACTTACTAACGCAGTCACTTGTTTACTCACTCACTTACTGAATCAGTCATTGACATTCTGGTTCATTAACTCAATTTCCTATTCACTATCCCACATATGAATTTACTAACCCAATAATTAATTAATTAAATGCACTAAATCACTAACAAAAGTGATATAGTTTTAACCCCCTAGTTAAAAAGTAAGTGGGCTAGTGAAGTGAACTTATTAATAAGCAAACGAGTGAACGAATAAGATTTTTGTCTGTGATATTTTGTTGGGTAAAAAAAAGAATAAAATTATTTTTTGAAAAAGAATGAGATTTATTGTTAAATTAAATGTAAATATACTGTAATTATATGGGTGATGATGTTAGTAATTTTTGAAAGTTTAAAGTATTTTTATATTCTAAAATAACAGCATTGTTTTCTATATATATTAACTGATAAGAAATGTCTTTAATGTGATGTTTTACAGACGAAAGTGAAGTGGAGATTCTCGACTCCAGTAACCACTGTACTGAGGCTCAAAACCATAATTCTCAGAATGAAAGAGCACTGGTGGAGGTCACTTTTCAGAAGAACCCCTATCGAGAACACAAGTACTTGGAGGCAGAACCCAAAGCTTTAGGGGTGTGTAGACAGAGCCTGCCTCTGCAGATCTTTAATGTTACCTACATGAATGTTCTTATTCTTTAACAAAACTTATGAGATATTTTTACAATTGTTTCCCACAGCTCACACAGATAATCCTGAGCTGCTTTCTCTTAAGTGTCAATCTTGCAACAATGCAGCGTTATTGGGATATGGAGCTACCTTTGATCCTCTGTAGCTTTTCATTAGTTGTAAGTATGACATGTTTAAATGGTTATTACTGTGATGCCATATGTTGTTTAGGTTTGGAATTACATTATCTTAACTGGGTTCTCCATAGCAGCTTATTTTGATGCTGCATGTTTACTGTTTTAATGCAGTGTTTAATAATGTGCATCTGTTTTCCAATGAAGGGCTTAATAGCTGGCAGCGTGGCAATAGCTGCACAGAATCTTCATCTTCCTAAAGTAAGTGAGGCAGGACTACATTTTGAATTTAATGTGTTGATTCATGTTCATAATTATTATAACGGCCCAGGGTATGGATAACTTGTTTTTATGTTTTTCACAAAAGTGCTTGTTGTATTATATAAATGGTGTTCAAATACCCCCACGATCCAAAATCACACGTTGGTAGGTGGATTGGCGACTTAAAAGTGTCCGTAGGTGTGAGTGAATGTGTGTGTGTGTGTTGCCCTGTGAAGGACTGGTGCCCCTCTCCCAATGATTCCAGGTAGGCTCTGGACCCACCGCGACCCTGAACTGGATAAGAGGTTACAGATAATGAATGAATGAATAACATGTAGCATTGGGTATGGTAAACTTAGGCTGAATTCCTAAAGGGATTATGTGCAGCATGGTGCAGCAGGTAGCGTCACAGTCACACAGCTCCAGGGACCTGGAGGTTGTGGGTTCAAGTCCTGCTCCGGGTGACAATAACTAAGTATCTACAAACATTTGAACTTATGATGTTTCAGTCCTCTTTATGCATATATTAGTCCTAAAAGTAGAGTACCAGAGAAAAGAAATCTGTTGCGTTCCACTGGATAAGTATATGTTTCATAAAAATATGGTTAAATGCATAATAAGTATTGTAAAAACATAAAATCACTCAAATGTCATAAATGTAAATCAAAGGGATGAGGCCTTTAAAACATGCATGTTGTTTCATTGTCTTATGGACTTATGTACATATCGTCGCTGTTCAATCAAAAACATGTATCTCCCAATATAGCAACTTTGAATTTCAATAGAATTATTTTGTAGCATTTCTATTGGTCCATTCATTGTGAAATTTTCACAAAGTGTGAAGGACAGGTGCAGTATTCCAATGACATAGAAAAATTAAAATTGACAAGATTGGAGATACATGTTTTTGATTTGACAGGGATGATATGTGTATTTTATTAGGAGTTTTATTTATGTGTAAGGTTTGTGTTTGTGTTTTCTCCTTTAACAGCTGAAGGCCTGTTTGGGAATGCAGATTGTGATGTGTGCAGCATCAGTGATAAGTTTTATTTTGACAATGGGGTCGATAGTTGAAAGCCGTGTTTTTGACATCTGCTGGAGCATTAATTTTGAAAATAGCAGCTTACATACAGACTTTTGTGACAGAATTGGGGTAAGACGGCTTTAAAGACACATAATATTATAATCTAGTTATTAATGTTTTTTTTTCTTTTTTAATGTGTTTACGCTTTTTAAACAGTAAAGGCTTTGCTCTGGGCATAGCACAAGAGCTAAGTATCTAAAGTAGGTCTATGGAAAAATAGAAAGGAATGACAAGTACTATTGTTTAAAAAAAAAAAAAAGGAAAATAACAGTTTACTCTGCTTCTCCATAGAATGTGTATGAACATGTACATGGAGTTCAGATGTTACTGCATGCAGCTCAGATTGCTATCTCTGCCACCTTAGCTGCTTTCTGCTGCAAAGTGGTTCAGTGCTGCTCACCCCGGACCAGTGTGGTAAGAACTCAGTTAAGAAACACATCTAATGTTCCTTTGTTCATATAAGACTAAGATAATACTGTTTATTAACAGCACTGTCTTCATATTGTTTGTGTATTTCTTTCTTTCAGCCCATGATTGTGGTGAACACACCCTCTGCCCCTCAGTGATGGATTTCCAGTTAACAAACCACTTATTTTGTACACATATTCATTTACATTTAACCATAAATTTAACCATTTAACCATAAACCAAAAAGTTTTACACATAAAATTGTTTAAATGCAAATAATTGCTGGCTGTGCATTGATTGCTGCTGTGTTCAAATGGCATAGTATACAACCATTTACAAAAATGGAGATAGGTGTTTTTGATTGGCCAGCGACAATATAATGAATCTATACCATTAATATCTAATGTAACATTATATGCAGTTTAATGCAAAATATATTCAGATATTAACCTCTACAATTTATATGTGAATAACAGTAGCTGTAAAAACAAAATAATAGTAGTAAGCCTAAATAGTTTTAAAGATAGAGAATAAACTAATGTGAATAACTATGCATTGAAATATTTTTATAGGGAAAAATAAAATGCATTCTCTATATTTTTAATAAAGCACATTTCAGTATCATTTATAGTTTCATAGTTTGCCTGTAATATGTGAGAACATATAAGGCTACATTCCTTAAAGGTTTAACACACAAATATGTGTTCACCAGTGTGCAGTGATGGAAACAAGAATTCAGACACTTTTCATACAATATTTCATTCATTTAAAAAAGTAAACTACTCAAGGAAAGTATGTAGACACAAAAACGATATTTCCATAAAAATGGGATTTTTGCAAAATGTAATAAAACAAGAATGATCTGTGTTTGTTAAAACTTTTGAACGTTAATTGAATTGACACAAGTACAAAGAAAACATTTCAAAGGTTTCAAAATTTTGAGCATTTAAAGGAGCCAAGTGTTTAGAATCGGAACTATAATGCAGTTTCAAAACAGTGGCGAGAGCTTTCTGCCTCCTCCCCCTCCTCCCCAGGCATGAAGCTCAAGCAGGTTGGTTTCAATTGAGGTTAATTTGTTTGAGTTACAGCTTAAAGAATTTATAAAGCTCCGCCCACTTCACATTATGATGTCATTGACATCTTGCAATGACAGCATGTCCAAAAATCATACTTTTTTGGATAATTATTTACCTCCATACTCTGCAGACGGCAACAAAACCAATTATTTGCCTATTGCTTAAAAATCCACGAAATTGTTAAAAAATCTCAGCTTTCACACAACTGGCCAATGAAGAAAAAAACATGCACTTTTTGACAACACATGTAAATGTAATGTTGTGAGACATTCTGCAGTGTGTATTATAATCCAAATTCCATCTCAATGTGTTTAATTTTCACTGAGAAATTCCATATTTTAACGTTAAAAATCTGAATTGCGACCCCTAGTGGCCATCAATACAAAATTTCGTAGGTACATAGGAAATGCTTCCATGGACATACATTTTCAAAGTTCATGAAAATTAACTTAATGTTCATAATTTCCCACTTATAGCATCACCCACAGAAGCAGCATGCAAGACGGCCGCTTTATCCAACATTCGAATGCTGAGAAACAGTTACCTATCTATTGCAGCGCCCCCTATAAGACTTTGTGCTTTGACATGCAACATCAGAATCTCAACTGTAATAAAACTCTGAGGTTTCATTCAATTTGAATAAAATATACTAAAGTTAAAAGGGTTTAAGTCAACTGTCACCAAACAAATGAAAAATCTTCCAGCATAAATGCCAGGCTTAGGCTACTTAAAAACAAAGCTGTGTACGTCCCCTCCAGTAACATACAATTAAACGGTTTACTTACTTCATTAATATACAGCTGAGGGATGGCTGTGGTATTTAGTGCCTAAAGAAACAGGTGTTCTGACATGTTGTGCTACTGATAACTATACTACAGCAGCCCTGTACATGCTCTACAATTTTTAATGTTTTCATTTGATATGTGTTTTCATCCGGTGCATTATACAATCTTAGCTTACTGTTATTTACTTCAGCATTCCTGGAATCATTGGGTGCAAGGCGGGAATACACCCTGGAGGGGGCGCCAGTTCGTCACAGGGCAACACAAACACACACACTCACACCTACGGACACTTTTGAGTCGCCAATCCACCTACCAACGTGTGATTTTGGAGCGTGGGAGGACACCGGAGCACCCGGAGGAAACCCACGCAGACACGGGGAGAACACACCAAACTCCTCACAGACAGTCACCCGGAGTGGGAATCAAACCCACAACCTCCAGGTCCCTGGAGCTGTGTGACTGTGACACTACCTGCTGTATTATCAATATAGTTACCTTTATTTACCTTATCTTTACCCACATAAGTGGACTTAGGCTGTGCATGGCTCTTGCTTATACTTCTGTTTGCCTATCCAAATGCCCTTCCTTTTATTTAGGCGGCTGTAGTTAAGAAAGTACTCTACGGTCGCACATTTCCACGCAGTAGCACAACTCCTCAGAACACCGGGGATTAGTGTGACTATCTCTTGTGCTGTCATTTGTAATCCACATGAAATATTTGTGTAATATCTCCTGTCTTGAAACCGCACCCGTCAGCTCTGCCATCGTGTTGGCTCAGGCCGGGCAGAAACAGAACCGCAGCCCTATTGGTCAGGGAAGCGAATTCGCGTGTCAGCATTCGCGGACACAAACCCTGTGTGACCGCAGCTTTATGTGTCCCTGCTTAAGTAGCTTGCGGTATACTGCGGATACAGAATGACGCAGCTATAGTAACTTAAAGGACATAACTGAAGCAGCCATGGTTTATTGTGATCGACTTGCATGGTCTATCGATTGCGATCGACTGGTTGGCGACCACTGGTTTAAGTAAAATATGCTAATTAATTTGCTTATGGTGGCCATCATGTTAACATACTTAATATTTTTTGGATAATTATTCAACTTCAGGCTTCTGTGAACATTTTGACACCAAGATCTAAAATCCAGGGACTAGTTCACAAAAGTAGGTTTTGCATTTAATGAAAATTAGCAATGTTTAAATTAGGCAAACATATATGATTCAAGTGGCAAAGTTAATTTCTTTAGGAGAAAAATAATAATAATAAAAACCCAGGGGCCTGGAGGTTGTGGGTTCGATTCCCGCTCTGGGTGACTGTCTGTGAGGAGTTGGTGTGTTCTCCCAGTGTCCGAGTGGGTTTCCTCCGGGTGCTCCAGTTTCCTCCCACAGTCCAAAAAAAAAAAACGTTGGTAGGTAGATTGGCGAATCAAAAGTCTCCGTAGGTGTGAGTGAATGTGTGTGTGTGTCTGTGTTGCCCTGTGAAGGACTGGCGCCCCCTCCAGGGTGTATTCCCGTCTTGCGCCCAATGATTCCAGGTAGGCACAGATATGTGCTCATGACAGATAGGTGTTCATGTGCATGTGTTTGGAAGTGCATGGTATGTAGAGGTAACTAGGCCAGGTGTGCAGATATAGTATGCCAAGTATACAGTACAGGTAATGAGCATTACATCTTAATGTTTGGGTGCAAGAATGCAAGAACTATACAATTTGTATGGAAATAATAAGCTTCAAATGTTCAGGTATAGAGAGAGTTTAAATGCAGGGTGCGTACCATCCCGTGAGCTGGTGGAGTTCAGTCAATATATATGCTGAGTAGCATTCTACATTGCATGTTTGTTTTCTCATTGGGGATGCTGGTGTGATCAGTTCAACAGTTTGTGGATAAAAACTGTTCTTAAATCTGATGGTTCTGGCTCCTATAACTCATTATCTCTTTCCAGACAGCAAAGGCTGAAATAGAAAATGGCTGGGGTGTGTGATATTGGAGGAGATGTTGCTGGCTTTCCTTAAACATCTTTTGTTTGTAGATGGCCTGTATGGGTGGTAGGGCAGCTGTATTAATGTGCTGGGCAGCTTTCACCACCCTCCACAGGGCCTTGTGTTTTTATTGGCAGTGGCACTGCAGTATCAGACTGATGCAGCTGGTGCACACTACACTGGTAGCAATTGCAGGTTGACTTTTCTCAGCCATTGGAAGAAGTGGATTCGTTGTTGGGTGTTTTTGATGTTGTGTGATGTACTGAGCAACAGGGTGAAATCCTCAGCTATGTGGGCTCCAAGCATCTTTGGCTCACTAAGGAAAAGCTGCTCACTTTTTCCACCACCATCCCCTCGATACTCAGTGGTGCATGCACTCTGCTCCTCCTCCTGAAATAAAAAATCATGTTTTTTTTATTGAGAGCACACTGAGAGGACACTGAGAGAGTGGTTGTTGGAAGAACAGGGGTTGTGAAGGCTTAATTTCCTGTATGGTCCCTCATCATCGTTGGTTATGTCACCAATCATTGTTGTCGTTAGCAAACTTTATGATGTTGTTGGAAATGTTTTACAATACAATCATAGGTATATACAGGTGCTGGTCATAAAATTAGAATATCATGAAAAAGATTTATTACATTCAAAATGTGAAACTTGTATAATATACTCATTTATTACACACAGACTGATATATTTCTATTGTTTATTTCTTATAATTTGATGATTATAACTGACAACTAATAAAAACCCCAAATTCAGTACCTCAGAAAATTTGAATATTACTTAAGCCCAATACAAAAAAAGTGATTTTTAAAAATGCTGGCCAACTGAAAAGTATGAACATGAAAAGTATGAACAGCACTCTATACTTAGTTGGAGCTCCTTTTGCCTGAATTACTGCAGCAATGCAGCGTGGCATGGAGTCGATCAGTCTGTGGCACTGCTAAGGTGTTATGAGAGCCCAGGTTGCTGTGATAGTGGCCTTCAGCTCTTCTGCATTGTTGGGTCTGGCGTATTGCCTCTTCCTCTTTACAATAACTCATAGATTTTCTATGGGGTTAAGGTCAGGCGAGTTTGCCGTCCAATTAAGAACAGGGATACTATGGTCCTTAAACCAGGTACTGGTAGCTTTATCACTGTGCAGGTGCCAAGTCCTGTTGGAAAATGACATCTGCATCTCCATAAAGTTGGTCAGCAGCAGGAAGCATGAAGTACTCTAAAACTTCCTGGTAGACGACTGCGTTGACCTTGGACCTCAGGAAACACAGTGGACCAACACCAGCAGATGATATGGGCACCCCAAACCATCACTGACTGTGGAAACTTTACACTGGACCTCAAGAAACGTGGATTCTGTGCCTCTCCTTTTCTTCCTCCAGACTCTGGGACCTTGATTTCCAAAGGAAATGAAATAATTACTTTCATCAGAGAACATTTTTGTATGGGTTTTGTTTCACAATCCTTTTCAGGGTGCGGTTGTCCCTATTGCTTGTACACTTTGTTCTACCACATTTTTTCCTTCCCTCTATTCATGTGCTTGGACACAGCTCTGTGAACAGCCCCTTTAGCAATGACCTTGTGTCTTGCCCTGCTTGTGTAAGGTGTCAGTGGTCATGTTTTGGACAACTGTTAAGTCAGCAGTCTTCCCCATGATGGTGTAGCCTACAGAACTAGACTGAGAGACCATTTAAAGGACTTTGCAAGTGTCAGTTATAATCATCAAATTATACAAGTTTCACTTTTTGAATTGAATTCCTGAAATAACAATAATTGCTTTTTCATGATATTCTAATTTTATGACAATCGCCTGTAGTGTTTAGAGCATATGTGAAATGACACAGCCTTGTGGTAGGAAGACTTCTCTTAATATGAGCCAAGGTCATACTCTCAATGTATTTCATCACTATGGATGTGACAGCGATGGGATGGTATTCATTCATGCATGTCATGACGGGTTTCTTTGGGACTGGGATGATGGTTGTGGTTTTAAAGCAGATACATACAGAGACAGTAGACTGTGTCAGGGAGAGGTTGAAGATGCCTGAGAAGGTGGCAGCTTGGTTGACACATGCTTAAAGGATCCAGCCTGGGATGCCATCTGGACCTTCAGCTTTCTGAGCTGAGTATCAGTTTAAAGCATGAATGCTAGTTCTTTTGGAAAGCAGCGCAGTTTTTAGCTGAACCTGGGCAGTGGACTCAAAGCAAGCGCAAAACGTTTTAGGTCAGCAGCAACGGAGCTGTCTGTGATCACTGAGTTACTGATGTTGTTCTTGTAGTCAGTGATTGCTTGGATCTCTTGCCACATGCATTGTGGATCTGATGGTGCAATAACTGTGACGTATTTTCCAAGAACATCTATGGTTATGTCAACAAAAATAGTGACAACACTCATTTGGCACATTATACTATAGCCTGGCCTAGTAGACACATAGCGTGTGCTTGATTGGTTGCCTGCTGAACATATGTAAAGCAAGAATGTACACGTATTCCACTCGGAAACTGAAACAATTTTACTCTGTTCCTAAGGTATTACAAAGCATTTTTGGAGTATGTTGCTGACATCATTCAAAATGTATTTATATTGCAGTCGCAGAAAGAAAAACATTTACTTCTATTTTTGTTTACCTGTATTGTCCAGTATTATTTGCAGACAAACTGCCTATGTGATGATGTTCCCACACCCATACTTCACAGTTGGTGTTGTGTTACTGGTATGGGCATGTCTTATTTTTCCAAATGTATATTTGCTAGAGCTCTATAGATTGTTCAGTAATGTAGCCCCTAAAAATGTGTCTTTCTCAAACTCTTAACCAATAGCAAGCTTTTTTAGGGGCAGTTAGAACAAAACACTTTATTGCAGGCATATTAATTATAATCATACACAGGATAAGATGTAAACTTTCCTATGCCATTCCATTAGAGCTTCACATAGGGCCCACTACACTCTCTTGCTCCCTGCAGCCACCAAACTTCCTTTTGAATCCTACACCTCAACACTAAGGTTGTTGTGGCCATTTATGATCCTTAATTACTACAACTTTGTGGAAAATTTAAATGTATTTTTAATTATGTGTCTAAATAGTAATTTCACTAATGCGTAGATCCTTTTTGTTCATGTTTACAAATACACAGACAGAAGGCATTTGATTTCTATATTTGAAGTGGATATAAGCATTGGAAACGTATAAACATCATATAACACATAATAAAACACAAAAGACCGTATAAACATAATATTGCTTAATAGCCACATAAAATACAAATCTAGATTACACTCTAGAAACAACTAGAGTGTTGTGATCTAGATAAAATTATTCACATAGAAATCTGGTTAGTACACAGTTCTTTGCTAGGGAGTCAGTTTAAAGGGCTTTAATGCCATTCACTGTTTTTGCTCACTGCATTTACATCACTTATTCACTGCTGGCTTAGTTTTTTCACTAAATGTTTACTTGTATGCTAAAAGGGCACTATTTATCATGAATTACTACCTGACATATTGCAATTATTGTGGTTTGTGATTTAAGTTGATTTTGTTTAATTTGTGTTTTATGTCACTATTTTGGAATATCATTATATTACTGCAATACTTGTCTTTCTGCTATTTTACTTGAAAATAAAATGAAAATGCAGTTGTAGTTTTGTGATTTGACTAATTGTTTTCTTTCTTAATGTAAATATTTCAGTAATTTTTCTACATAAATAATGGTTCACAGATAGTTAAAAGTATTATAGAATCATTGCAGTTTGTTTAATCGAAGATTTAGTTAATTCTATAGGCATAACCCATTAAGTCCAAAGCATCCATATAAAACTCAAATCAGATACAGTTTAGCATTAAAAAGCTGTGTAAGAGAATGTTTTGATTGAACTCATGGTATTTTGTTGGGCAAAAATACAAGTAGGAAAAACCAATCTAATTTGAGATCATGCTGAAGTGTCCATATCCATGTGAGCATGTGTGTACTCTCACTATCAACTAAGTTAGGGAACATAACTGTACTATACACTTGTGACACCTGTGTGTCACCCATGATGCACCAGGATTATTATTTTGTTTTTTCTATTTAAAAACTAAATTAACATAACAGATCTGGGCAGTCCAAACAGCGCAGTCCAGCAGTGTTAACATCTGCAGCATAATTATTTTATATGAGGCTGACTCATTTTTGTATCTCTCATAGCTGGTAATATTTGTATTTAAAATAAGTTTGAGATTAAAAACTCGTTACATGTTGTCCAGGGGACAGTAATCTGAGCTGTCCAATGGTGGACCAGCAGTGGCCTACAGTCAGCAGGGTACAGAGCCAGTGGACCAATATATGCTTTCTGTCTGTGGTTTGTTAATTGTGTCACATATATATGCGATTCTCACTTACCTTAATTAATTTTCTGTAGCCACTTATCCAGTTCAGGGATGTGGTGCCAGTCCTTCTCACACACACACACATACACACCTACGGACACTTTTGAGTCACCAATCCACCTACCTATGTCTGTTTTTGGACTGTGGGAGGAAACTCCTCACAGACAGTCACCCGGGGGAAACCCACACAGACACAGGGAGAACACACCACACTCCTCACAGTCAGTCACACGGAGCTGGAATCAAACCCACAACCTCCAGGTACCTGGAGCTGTGTGACTACGACACTACTATCGCAAACACAATGTCTCAGATAAGGAGACTGGTGCAGAGATAATTAGTTTAAATTTCCATGATTCACATTTATGCAGCTTTATACAGACATGAACAATATAAACCTGTTATAGAACTAATAAAACACTTAATTTAAAGCCGTCATTGTGAACCAGCACACTGAAATAAGGAGTCAATCGTAGAATGGGTTCCTCTTTCAAACTCTACTGAGAGCAATTCAGAGACCACACACCGCAACTTCTATTGATTTTCTCTAAATGCGCACATTGAGTTTGTACAGCAGGGCTATGCATTTTCAGAGCGTTGAAATTCACGTTTGTGTCCATGCGTGAAATATGTTTTGTCCCTTTAGGATAGAAATGTTATTAATCTTAGCTAAGCATCATGGCTGCTTCGCGTATCATGCGTTGATTTGTTGCCTCGGTTCGCTTCCTCAATAAATAAACGCTACGCATAGTTCGCGCGTAAACGGGAGGGGCAGTGCAGGCACTCAACATAATCACAATGGCAGAAAGTTTTGAAAAAGCTGTGTCAGAGCCAAATCTGCAATTACCCACATATTTAACTTGTATTCCCTCTAGTGGAAGCCTCCAGTTAAAAGCGTACCACAAAGACAAGTACGTGAAAAGTTACGTTCACAATACAGACGGTTGTCTACATGAGTGCATGGCCAAACAGCAAGCTCTTAGCTGTTTAGCTAGGGTGACCGGATCTGAGATGGTGAAAAAAGTGGACGACTACTGACGTGAAGACTGACCAATTAAATGTTTACAGAGACGATTATAGACCAATAACGGTAGCTCTACAATCAGACCGTCCAATCAGAAGATTTTAGGCTCCTTCACCACGCCCCCCTTCTCACTAAAGCGAACCAATCGAAGTGGGTGAGGGCGGGACTAGTGTGTGAACAAAACGCTTCTCGAAGTTCTATGTAAGCTCTAGAAAAACAAAATCCCGGACATTTGTGAAATTCCGCCCTGACATTTTTTTAAAGTCTAAAAAAGAGGACATGTCCGGGGAAAAAAGGACGTCTGGTCACCCTACCTTAGCTATCATCCAGTGGCACTGAAGAGGCCACTGGGAGACTGAACAGCACCACCTGATGTCTTGGGAGCAGTAACACACCAACTGTTGCCAAGATACATTTCTACTATGACGTAGATTCTTCAGTTGATGGTGTTTTCGAGTCAAATATTTCCACAAGACAAGCGTAAAAGAATGTACTGTGCATGGTATAACACTGCAGTGGAATTTACTGTATTGAACTTAAAAGACTGCTTGAACAAGTCTGTCTTTGACGAATCACAGCAAAAGTGATTTATTCTGAATATATATATATTATTTAATCATTTTGAAACACAAACACTGATAGTTCTGCTGTCTGAAATCGCCATCTGATTTGAATACTTGCACTGCATTGCATCCCAGTCATGTAGCACCACTGCCAAACACAAATGTATGCTCAATCCCCTCGGATTTGAACACCCTGCTAGAATATGTGTTTGTGTGTGTGTGTGTGTGCGTAGGAGTGGAGACTGGACTGTGGCCATGTTTGAACTCCACAGCTGTGCCTTTCCAGATGTTTTTTGGGGACATATTTCTTCAGTGCTGTGTCTACATAACGGGAAAAAACACGCACAGATTCACTGCGAGCAGAAACGGCGTATCTCCAGGCTCTAAAACCACTCTTTTAACACCCGAGACGAACCAAAATGACAGGTATGCCCTCGCCCTTCCGAATATAATCTGTTATTGAATTATTTCTATGTTTGAGAGGGGGGGCTGGGCGGTTTAGTATTAAGCTTGTTATCCGCGGACCGTTAAGGCAACTTACTTCGGACACTGATACAGCTAACGTTAGCAACGTCAGTGTGGGAGAATACAACAAAAACT
The DNA here is from genome assembly GCF_029633855.1 of Hoplias malabaricus. Classification (NCBI taxonomy): domain Eukaryota; kingdom Metazoa; phylum Chordata; class Actinopteri; order Characiformes; family Erythrinidae; genus Hoplias; species Hoplias malabaricus. The sequence goes on along the minus strand of NC_089808.1, from coordinate 33,632,555 downwards.
CACTCAAACCAGTAACTTACTCATAAATACAGCATATTCAGTCTCTGTTAACGTCGAAGTAGGTCAAATATGTTCAAATAAGAGGGGAAACTGCTCCTTGGATAGTTGTAAGGTTCTTTTCTAGCCTGAAAACAGAAACGTTACCACTACAGTATTTCCTGAGGTATCAGTACGAACCATTTTACATTATATGTTTAGGACAAAGTTTTAAATGCACAGCTAGTACCTCCATGTTACAGCATTAAATATGGGACACTTTTGAATATGTCTGAAACTATGTCTGCCCTCCTGAATATAAATGATATTGAATAAGGACCATTTCAGACACATTTTTTTTTTTACCCATGATCCATTTGTGGTTTCACCAACTCCAGCAGTGTTTATAAACTCCAACAGCTTTCTGTTGGTCATGTGTGGGTATATTGAAGAACACATTAAAAGGGGTCAAACTAGTATTTAGAGCAACAAATGGGCCTGTAATTGTAGAACTAAATAACTGCTCCTGTATGATCAGTGGAGCTGAGAGAATGGACAGTGAGTGTAGAAACAAGCTGGTCATAACTTTATTAATGTTAATTATCATTCTCATTAGCCATGTTCGTGAAGGCATTTTCTGTTCCTGGGGAGATGTCATACACTGAACACAGAGTAATGAAATGGATGACAGAGTGGATTATGGAGGAAATTGAAGTGTGCAATAGCATCAAGTTATAGCAGATGTAGATGGCTCACAGAGAGGCGAACTGAAATCCCCAAATTGTCCTTAATGGTTACAGGACCAGGATCAGTACTGGAGGGTTGCCGGTTCGATCCCCAGAACCAGTGGGAACATTCATCCTGTAGTGCCCTTGAGCAGAGCACCTAACCCCCAAATACTCCCCGTGCACTGACCATCTGTGAGTGTGTTCACTGCCACGGATGTGTTAAATGCAAAAGTCAAATTTAATTGTATGTTTGTACAATGATCATAAAGCGTGTCACTAATTCATGAATCCTCTTTTACGTGACACATTACTCAGTAACTCACTTACAGATAACGTACTGACTTAGTCTCTTATGCACTAACTCACTTGTGCATTTATTCATTGTCTGTAACCACTTATCCAGTTCAGGGTTGCAGAGCTTACCTGGAATCATGGGCCGCAAGGCAGGAAAATACCCTGGAGGGTGTGCCACAGGCCGACACACACACACACACACACACACACACACACACACACTCACACCAATGGACACTGGTCTGAGTCGTCACTCCATCTACCAACGTGTGTTTTGGTACCATCGGAGGAAACCAGAGCCCCCGGAGGAAACCCACACAGACACAGGGAGAACACACCAAACTCCTCACAGACAGTCACCCGGAGTGTTGCTTGAATCCACAACCTCCAGGTCCCTGGATCTGTGTGACTGCGACACTACCTGCTGTGCCGCCCCACTCATGCATTTATCAACAAAATCATTCATTCACTAATCACTCTCTCATTTATTAACCTAATCACTAATTCACTTAATGTAATTACTAATAAATTCATAATTGAGTGAGTGTGTATTTTGGTTTGATAAGCGAGTGAATGAGTGGGTAGTGAATTCATAAATGTATTATTGGATTACTGAATTAGTAAATGACTAAAAAAATGAAGTAATAATTAAGTAAGTGGGGGAATGAAGGAGGTATATAGTAAGTGAATGAATGAAAATTCTTAGCAAGTGAGTTAATTAGTGAGAGACACATTGTTGGGTTAAAAAATAAAATTAACAGTAATATCAAGATACAGTTAATATTTTAACTGTAAAAAGAACAAAAATATGAAACTTCTTATGTGAAGTAAATAATATTTAGTATTAAAATAACAGTAACCATGCCTTAATTTTATTGATGATGTTTGTAATTTTAAAACATTGTTACTTTTAAAAGCAACATATAGTTCTGAAATAACAGCATTGTTTTCTATATATATATATATATAAACTGATAAGAAATGTCTTTAATGTGATGTTTTACAGACGAAAATGAAGTGGAGATTCTCGACTCCAGTAACCACTGTACTGAGGCTGAAAACCATAATTCTCAGAATGTAAGAGCACTGGTGGAGGTCACCTTTAAGAAGAACCCCTATCAAGAACACAAGTACTTGGAGGCAGAACCCAAAGCTTTAGGGGTGTGTAGACAGAGCCTGCCTCTGCAGATCTTTAATGTTACCTACATGAATGTTCTTTTTCTTCACAAAACTTATGAGATATTTGTATGATTTTATGTTTCCCACAGCTGACACAGATAATCCTGAGCTGCTTTTTCTTAAGTGTCAATCTTGTAATAATGCACCATTCTACCTACTTTTCTAAGGCAAATGTGGTCCTCTGTAGCTTTTCAGTAGTTGTAAGTATGAAATGTTTAAATGGTAATTAGTGTGATGTCATATTTTGTTTATGTTTGGAATTACATTATCTTAGTGCATTGTCTAATGATGTACATTTGCTTTCCAATGAAGGGCTTAGTAGCTGGCAGCGTGGCAATAGCTGCACAGAACCTTCACAGTCCTAAAGTATGTAAGACAGGACTACATTTCTAATTTAGTATGCTGATTACATTTTATAATTATTTAAAGGGCCCACATTATGGACAACTTGTTATTTTAAACTGTTGTATTATGTAAAAGTCGTTCAGATACCAAAATGTGGCAAGTCCATATGGTCTATTCATAGAAATGATTCCCTTCCAGATAATGTGTAGCATTGGGTATAGCTCATTTCCTATTAGGATTAGACAACTTTACTGTGCAGTTTATTGTGTGCACAATGGCTTACTTACTTTAAAGTAAATGAATTCACTAATTAGACTTAATAAGGTATCAGTTTTCTATATAGACATGTGAGTATTAAAATTACAGTACCAGAAAATGTGTTACATTCTGATGGATAAACATAGGTTATGTAAAAATATTGTATGCAGGTACATATCTGAGTTATTTTCATTATGTGCTATGTTTATGTGTGTGTTCTATCTCTTGACAGCCGATTTGGGCCTGTTTGGGAATGCAGATTGTGCTGTGTGCAATTACAGGGTTCGGTATGTTACTTGTATGGACATCAGCTGGAAGCCATATGCTTACTGGGATACACGCCTGCTGGAACTTTCCCAATGAAAGTGACAGCTTGCATGAAGAAATATGTGAAACAGTGCAGGTAAGACCTTAAAGACACTTAATAGTTTTGTTTTCATGGCATGGTTTGGAGGAGAAGGGGAAATCTGTTTTTATTTTAAGTGGATGTGAATTTGGATAATCATTCCTTGATCCTCATATTCTAAATAGCTTAAGGTTTGGGGATAATATTACACCATTGCACGTCATTTAATCACCATATATTAAAACATAAAAATGTTTATGCATTTTCAATTTTTATATTAACATGCTGTTTCTACTTGACAAACATTTTCATCTTGCCATCAATGTCGACTGTGGTTTGTCCACAGCCCTGAGCCTGTTTTTAGCTACTGCAAAACTGAATTATAAACCAAAATAAGTTTTTCATCTTTTTAGCCAGATTCAGACAAGAATTCTTTTGCCAATAAGAACTGATAGGGGGGCAACACAGCGCCCATAATAGACCATCTAAAGTTGGCAAAAATAGAGAGGAATGACTAGTACTATGGGCGGCACGGTGGTGCAGCATGTAGTGTCGCAGTCACACAGTTTGATTCCCGCTCTGGGTGACTGTCGGTGAGGAGTTGGTGTGTTCTCCCCGTGTCCGTGTGGGTTGCCTCCGGGTGCTCCGGTTTCCTCCCACAGTCCAAAAACACACGTTGGTAGGTGGATTGGCGACTCAAAAGTGACCATAGGTGTGAGTGTGTGAGTGAATGTGTGTGTGTGTGTGTCTGTGTTGCCCTGTGAAGGACTGGCGCCCCCTCCAGGGTGTATTCCCGCCTTGCGCCCAATGATTCCCGGTAGGCTCTGGACCCACCGCGACCCTGAACTGGATAAGCGGTTACAGATAATGAATGAATGACTAGTACTATGTATAAAACATGACAATAACTATTTATTGTGCTTCTCCAAAGAATGCGTATGAACATGTACAAGGAGTTCAGTTGTTACTGCATGCAGCTCAGATTGCCATCTCTGCCACCTTAGCTGCTTTCTGCTGCAAAGTGGTTCAGTGCTGCTCACCCCGGACCAGTGTGGTAAGAACTCAGTTAAGAAACACATCTAATGTTCCTTTGTTCATATAAGACTAAGATAATACTGTTTATTAACAGCACTGTCTTCTGATTGTTTTGCGTATTTCTTTCTTTCAGCCCATGATTGTTGTGAACACACCCTCTGCCCCTCAGTGATGGATATTCAGATATTCATTTATTTTTAACCATATGTTACTGCAAATATAATGATGGTTTTTACACGTTAATATTTTTAAAGCATACACTTAATCTATAACACTAAAATCTAATGTAACATTATTTGTAATCTATTTAAGGCAACCATTTTTATATTGGCACCGTCCAATTAAAAACCTGTATCTCCATTTTTGTGGATATTTGTTTACTGCATCATTTGAACACAGCAGTTGATATAAAATCTGTTTACATTGCCTTCTACTGACAGTTAAGAAGGTATTTTTCCTTCTCCTCTAAAGTTACTATTTTGGGAGATACATGTTTTTCATTGGACAGCGATGATATGTGAATAACAGTAGATGTAAAACCAATAATACAATAATGTAAAAAGCTATGCAATGCAATATTATTATTGGGAAAAAAGCAAACATAAAAGAGATGCAAATTCTCTGTATTTCTTAGAAAATTGTAGAGAATTTCAGTGTGATTCATAGTTTCAGAAGAAAAGCATTGTTTTTGTGTTGCCGTTTTCTAGTGAACCTGTGAGAAATGAGTTCTTTGATGGATTTAAAATTGTTCATACAAATTTATGTCATAGTCAGAGCGATGACAAACAAGTATTCTGACAACCAAAAAAACAACAGAGATTTGTTTTTGTTAAATCTGATGAAATTTGATTTAACTGACACAAGTACAAAAGAAATATTTCAAATTTTCCTTGAACCTGATTGAATATTATAAATATAAAGAAATGTAGAAGTTGATGACTGTAACACTGTCCAAAACATCTGCACAAATCTATCAATTGGGTCACTGACACTATTTTCTTTGTAGTCTTTGCAGTTAAATAATGGTTCATGAGAATTAAGTAAATCCTGAGGCCTGTCTTTATTGCATATATGTATATGTATATATATATAATTGTGTGTGTGTGGACTTTCAGAAAAACTCATTGTGGTGATACATCTTCAGTTAAATACGTTTGAGAACATAACTTTACCATATTGTATATTGAATGCATTGATTTAATCCATCTCCATTCAGCTCCAGGATTTGTATTTTAAACAATTATATTATGAAAGCTTAGAAATATTTCCTTCTGGAGATGTGATGTACCCTTGTATGTGCATACATTTTTCATTTCATTTTAATACAAAACAATAATAGTGTGTACAGCAGCTTTTGAGAACAATCCTATTAAATGCAGTTGTTTTCATTCTTCTCAGATGCTGAAAATTCATTTTTCTTTGGGGTTATCAATGCAGGCTTCGGCCATATCATACGGAGACCACTGGTTTGATACTTAAGGTACATTATTTGAGGTTTCAAGTTTAAAGTAGCACAACTGGCCTTGTTCTCTCTGGGCAGGTAGTATAAATTTTAATATTTTTGGTGATATTAACTTCCCGTTTGTGGCACATTAGTATATGGGAGGGAAAACTTTTCAAGATTGGTGGTGACCATGGCGGCCATTTTAAGTCGGCCATTTTGGATCCAACTTTTGTTTTTTCAATGGGAAGAGGGTCATGTGACACATCACTCATTGGGAATTTCACAAGAAAAACAATGGTGTGCTTGGTTGTGAGTAGCTAATATCCATCCATAGGTGTGAGTGTGTGTTGCCCCCTCCAGGGTGTGTTCCTGCCTTGCACCCAGTGATTCCAGGCAGGCTACGGCACAATAAGCGGTTACAGTAATGAATATAGTAATGTAATAAATACAGACAATAAATGAATGGTCAAATCAAATAAGTTAACTAGATCAAATGGAGCAGTCACAGTCGGTGTTGCAGTCAATTTGTTTGTTTTGTTTATTGTTTTAGTTGGGTTTTGATTTGAGAAGAATTTTTTTTTTACAGTTAGTTTTGGATTTGTCTTAGTTTTATTAATAAGTAACAGTCTCTCCTGAGGCTCTTGCTTATTTTCCATGCCAAATATTTTCAAAATATCTTTAGTAATTCAGGTCAGTGGCAAAGATTGTTTTCATTTGTAGGCCAAAGATATTCTACAAGACATATTTCTGAGGATTTCTCATTCTTGTCCAGGATTCTGTGACTGTAAACACTAGCTAAATAATCAAATCTGAGTTCCAGAGGCTGCTTCATTAAACTGATAAAGGACATAGTAACAGGCTGCATGCCTCAATGAATCCTGACAATGTCCATATGCAGTGAACATCAGGGCCAGAGGATGTTATAATAGCCTGCTTTTTTCAAATGTGGATGAACAGCACATAGTGGCCTCTTTCATTCCAGTTGAACACTGTCCAAGTTCACATACTGTGCAGGGCCATTTAATAAGAATGAGGGGAAAAACACTATTCTTCCTGAAGCTCAGCGTAACCCAATCTATTTAAAAGTATTAGTAAATAAAGATACAAATCTCAAAGTATTTGTACATGCGCTTTGACAATTATATGAAAAGATATAAAGCTTAAGGAAGACATAAAATATAGAACTTAAGAATGATTGTGAAATGTGAAATAACAGCCTGTCTTGCATGAATTAAGCAATAATGCCTGGAATTAAAAGGAGCATAACTGAAAGGTCCTTTGTGAGCAAGGAAGAGTTGAAACATGCAAAAAAAAAAAAATGCCAGTAATCCAACAGTTTAAAAAAATGTTTCACAACAAGGACCTTTGGGTATTTCACAATCTGCAGGGAAGAATAATGTCAAAGAAAGTTTCAGGAAATCCAGAGAAATCTTTGTGCACAGAACAGGGCTAAACAACACAGCTGAACAAACATAACCGCATATGCTTCCTCAGATATTTAAAGCCAGTGTGCTACTCAGATTATAATCAAATGCGCTTGGGAATTATTTGACAAGAGAATTGTCTCTTAAAATTTAAGACTGTTCTATGCTTGACCAAAAGCATATATCAACTGCAGACGTTTCTGTAATGGACTGATGCAAGTGGAAATATGGGCTGTGGTTTCAAAATGTAGCCAAATATTGTTAAAAGGAGAAGTATTACAGTGGCAGTTTGGAATATTTTGCAGGCATTACATTTTGAATGAGCATGTAAACCAAATTTTAAAAAGCCTCAAACATTGTTTTTGTATTTTTGCAGGTCAACTGTAAGGAATGACCTAATCAATTTATGTTATTTGTATTTCACACTAGGACTGGCTGATATGACCAAAACCTCGATACGCCTAAAAGAAATGGTGATATATGACACAATATTATGAAAACCATAAGAAAATATAATGTCAATATAATGTCAGTATTTTCTCTCTCATAAGTTTTTTAAAAATAATGTGTGCAAAATCAATAAAATGAAAAATTGTGTAAAGAAGAAAAATAAATATTAATTTAAAATTCATTTTTTATTGTTAAATAAATAATTTGCACATGATTGTAGCACACAACACATATTCATTCATCTATCCATGATCTGTAACCTCTTATCCAGTTCGGGGTCGCGGTGGGTCCAGAGAACACACCCTGGAGGGAGTGCCTTCACAGGGCACACAACACATATGCATTATAAAAAGAATTTAGTTGACAGACTGGAGCTATTCTTTAAGCACGTAAACACATTAAAAATAATGAATTTCATAATAGTAATCACAGATTCATATGAGGTATATATCATAACTCATTTCTGGGTTTGTCTCCACTTGCAGCACAACTGTGCTCAGCTGTAGCACCAAATGCCTTAAATCCAGTCAAACTGGTCCTTAGCCAGAGTTTCTGCATTTTACTTCCTACTGAACACAAATACATCAAAATTCTCTTTTTCACAGCTCATGATTTGCTGCCATTATATTTAGTCAGTGTTCTTCATATCTGCAACTCATCTGCCCAGTGACTCTGTGAAGAAACAGAAAAGTCTGCTTGAGTAATCAAAACAAATCAAGCAGAGCATTATCACTAGTATAACTACTGCTATACGTTATGTTGTTCATGCTCTAACTACAATCATTCTCAGACCAGTACTCATGACCCCACAGACTATCCACATTTTTGCTCCAACCTAACTGGCAATGTACAGAGATTGAGCAAAAAAAAGTGGCCTGTAAGATGTTCCATGTGGACTGTTTGAGAACTAGAGTAAATGCAGTAGAGCATGTACTTACCTGAGATGAATATGAAGCAATTTCTTCTAGATCACCATAACAACCATTTTTATGGCGAATCAAATTACCCCACAGCAGTGAGTGGTGGCAGCAAGGACACTCCCCTTCTACAGGAAGCAGGTGGGTGGGCTCTGACTTCAGAAAATGTTTAGCCAAGCAAATCACATGGCAAAGCATCTTACAGGAAGGATGGAAACAGGACAGTCTATCTGCAGCCTGAAAGAAACAAGAAGTCACATTATTATCAGCTGATGTAATGTAGTGGTTAACACTGCTGTACTTAAAAAGTGATGTTCACAGTTTTAAACAAAAACACTTCTTATACAATTCAGAATGTGCTAGTTCTCCAGTCTGTAAGCATCCTGGAAACCAGTCTAATATGTTCACAAAACCCTAGTTTATGTAAATAGGTACAAAACAAAGCGTACTGGTCAGATATGCTAGGCTTTTTCATGCTGTGCATGGCAGAGAGTTGGCATCTGGAGGTGTTTAGACAGTGGATGGACCTCCAAGCATTAAATGTCATGAAAAGAGATGAGGATATCGCTTGATTCCTGCTGCATAGGTGAGTAATATTGACTTATTTTGGCTGAATTTCAGATTACTTAAGGTGGAACTCACTCTAAATGCAAGAAAGTAAAACAGATTGAAAGTGCTACAAAAATAAACAACTCAAGAAACAAATGAGATTCCGTGGTAATTCAAACAGTGAATAAAAACCTAGTTCAACTTCAGCAACGTACAAAAAAACAATTTTTTCCCCAAACATATAGTTCTACCTTAAAAGACGTAGCACTTCTGAATGTAAAAAAACAGCAGTTCTCAGCATTGCATTTAATGAAGCAGACTGGGATTCTATGTCTGTAATATGATAAAACAAAACGTAGCTCCAGGTAGAAGCATCTGCCAAATGACATAAGCTTATAACATTTATTTTACACTGAGACACCACTCTTCACTTAAACTGCTTACTTCTTAAAATTACATCTTTAAGTTCTCATTCTTACAAAGAGGATCAGAGAATACATCCCTTTTTTAATATCCAACTCTTTGCTAAGAGCTGTCATCTTAGAAGCAGAAATGCACAGCTTAAGGCTTGAGTGGTGCCAAGAGGTCCAGATGGATACACACCTTAACAACCTCTCTGCACAGAAGACACCGTTCCAGTCGGCTCTTTTCTGTCTCTTCTTCCTCCTGCTGTTGCATTTTTTTAGCACGGACACAACCAAAAGTCAGAGGGATGTGCAGAGGTGGCTGTAATCCAGGTTCGAAGTCTAGACGATACTCTTGCTTCAGCCAGCGGACTGTGAGAGGGAGACGGTTCCAGGGTGCCACTCGCAACATGTTGGAGACTACACGCCAGTGGAACTGCAGACTGGATTCTTTACGACTGCGGCGGGTCACATGTGTGAGCCTCCGAGAGGTGTGCGGGTGCTGCCATGCCCACTCAAACTGAAGAAGGAGGAAAGAGAACAAGGACTGAGACTTAAAACTGGTCCGATATTGCTGCATGGGTCCTTCTATATGACAATATGCTATTTTTCTTCTTCTATGAGTGTACACTCTTCTGAATTTATGCTTATCAGTACTTTTGGAACAGAAGTACTTCTGAAGTACTTCTTGCTAACCTGCAAACCTGCAAGCTCCAGTACATCAAAACTCTGCAGCTAGTGTTCTTACATCTACCAAGCACACTTCACCTGTCCTCCAGCAACTACACTGGCTCCCTGTCATTTCTTGGATAAAATATAAAATTCTTCTTTTAATCTTTAAAGCTTTACATGGCTTGGATCCTGCTTATATATCTGATCTGATACTCCCTTACCGTCCCTCTCGCACACTTAGATCGGCTAACACTGGACTTCTTATTGTCCTTATACCTGACACTCTACCATGGGTGGCAGATCCTTTAGTGCAGCTGCTCCCAGTCTTTGGAACACTTTGCCTCAATCTTTCAATCTCTGTTCATCACTGTCTTCCTTTAAATCTCTGCTTAAAACTTCCTCTTCTCTTTACCTTGTTAATTTTATTTATTTATTTTATATAACACTCTGTAAAGTGTCCTTGGGTTTGTGAAAGGCACTATATAAATTTAACATTATTATTATTGTAGTCCTGCTGGGCTTCATAGACTCTATATCACCAATATTTACTCTCGTTTTATCGAGTGTGTGTTTGTGGAGCGTTTTTAGCAGAATGCCCAGGCTTTTTAGGCCCAGTAAAAACTAAAGTGGTCTTTTTTCGCTTGCTCACTTCCATGACTGCAGAACGCTGTGTTTGTCTGCTATTATGTTTCAAACCTGGCAACCAGAGCTGTGGAAACAATATTGAGATTGGGCATTGTGTGGGATCAGGGTCGTCTGACTGAGGGTAATGGTGGACGTGCCTACCTGGGGCCCTTATACTCTCTTTTATAATATAATAAATTATATAACTCTGTGTGTTTCGTGACATGTTCTAACTATTTGAGTAACAGAGAGAGAGAGAGAGAGAGAAAGACAAATAAGAAACTGACACATTTTACTCAGAATACAGGTGGCCCAAACAGTAAATACACTGTAGTATACACGGTAAGCTAGCGGCTAACAATCTCAGGCAGCACTACGGCAACAACTACGACAGCAAGCTGTTCCCGCTCAGTTACCTCATACTCTTAACGGATGATGAGGTTCTGTTCTGTTTAAATATATATTAATCGCATGTCGAAAAGAACGAGCGAACATTTGCGACACCCGCTGGCGGAAAATAGAACTACAACTAAGCATACTGGCATATAATAATAAAGGTCTTCAAGAGCATATTCTTTCTATAAAACACCATTGGTACTCCAGAATGTAAATAAAGTGTAGGCTCCATCTTGAAACCTGTTTTGGAAAAGAGCAGAAATAGTTGGGAATGGTGTAGAATGGTGCGGAAATACCATATTTTGACCTGTAGAGGATTCGGAATGTGTAAACACTACCTCCAAATTTTTACCTGAAAACACATATCTGTGGAAAATGTTTCACTCAAGAGATTTTTCCCCTTTAATCCTTTCAATCTACATTTGTGGTTATCTCGAGAGGACAAGCTGATAGTCAAAAGTACAGGTATTAAATCAGTCCCAGTCAGTTCTTCTGTTTAGTACTCTTAGTACAACTGCTGTGGGGGGCAGGGAAGGGGCTCTTGGCAAAATAATGTACCTGGGGACAAAAATGTAAGATAAATCTGGAAAAGACACCTCTCAAAGAAAAATGTACTGGCTGTAGGGTTGGACAATTATTCAATATTAATATTCATTCATTCCTTATCTGTAACCCTTATCCAGTTCAGGGTCGCGGTGGGTCCAGAGCCTACCTGGAATCATTGGGCGCAAGGCAGGAACACACCCTGGAGGGGGCGCCAGTCCTTCACAGGGCAACACACACAATCACTCACACACACAGCTACGGACACTTTTGAGTCACCAATCCACCTACCAAAGTGTGTCTTTGGACAGTGGGTGGAAACCCATGTCTAAACATGTAGAACACACCAAACTCCTCACAGACAGTCACCTGGAGCAGGACAGGTCCCTGGACCTGTGTGACTGCGACACTACCTGCTTCGCCACCGTGCCGCCCATAGTACTAGTCATTCCTATCTATTTTTGCCAACTTCAGATGGCAATATAAAATGCTTCAATAACTGATATTATTTTTCAACACATTGTCAATATCTATTATTTACAACATCTGTCACTGACCGACGGTTCAGTGCAATCAATTTAAAACTTCATTTAAAAACATGAATATTTATAAAGCCAATGGGTATGGGTTGGACAGTGAGTCCATGTTTCTTGTTTGTTCTTGGAAGTTTTTCAGTGGATTTTATACTGTTCATATCGGTATTGGAATTATCATATTGACCAAAATCAAGAAATATATTTTGATATAAATTTTGCCCATATTGTCCAGACCTAACTGACTGTAATACTGTTGTCACACCCTAGTCATTTTACAGAGAAAAAAACTAGTACAGAAAATATATTACATATTGCTCCTTTAATTTAGAAGTTTGTTTTTAAGAACACAAACCTACCCTTAGAGCTGCAATATCAGAGGGAAATCCATGGATGATAAGGACCATCTCCCTGTAGACCAAACACATCAACATAACTTATTCTGCATTCAGAAGGCACAGACATTCATAATCAGAATCTGCACCATGACTTAATGTATGTTTAAGGTGCATACATTGTAAAAGGTCATCATGCTCAAGGCAAAGAGTCGATACGTTTGGGTTAAAGTAAATTGGTATTTGTGATCCAGAAGTGCTGTATGATGGCTGGGTAAAGTTTTCTAAATACCTTACATAAGAATAAAAGCTATTACTGAAGCACTTTCTATTAAATCCCTATATTTCAAAAGAGTCATTGTTACCACGGTCCTCTGCCGCTTGTTCTCTTCGCTCCGCCCTTGTGTCTCCCTGCGTTGTGTTGACCGATTCTCCGCTCAGGGTTCACGGTGAAACCGATGTAGATCCGACCTTTGAATTTGGGGTTGGTACAGTAGAGCATGTAGACCCCAAAGAAGCTCTCCACCTCCACCACCATGGTAGCTGTCCCTCATTGAGCACTGTGCACTTTAAAATAAAATATTTACAAATTTTTATCTACTATTACCATGAGTTCATATTAAAGCTGCGGGACCTTTAATGTATTTTACATTAGCCTAATATTTTAAGAAACAAATGATTCCATAAAACCCGAGCTCTCTCTACATTGCTCTGATCATTTGAAAACAAAACCGTCCCACAGCATTTTGTATGTTTTATCTACACACAAATATCGCCTGTCCAAAATGACGTCAACTGTTCCACAAGAAATAAATATATACAAGCAGTCACACATATAAACTTTATGCCTACATTTTTAATCGTTTAACTGATATTATAACGCCAATGTTTTTAAATGAACCCGTATTTACACTTTTGTTTACGTTAGGCAATCTGTGGACAGCTGTGAAGCCTATGAGGACCCCTGATCGAGTCACCTAGGCCGAATCCGAATGGCTTCATACTCCCTATATAGTGCATTAACCACTAAACACGTCATGTTACTTTGGATTTTACACTTAAATCGTGCACTAAGTGTTATACAGAGAGTAGTGTCGCTTATTGTGGAATAGAAATGGCTTTATCTTGGATTTTGTTTTTTAAAATAGATATATCAAGGCCTACGTAGTGCACTATCTAGGGAGTAGGCAGCTTTGGATCCTTCCGAAATCTAATTGGCTACAGAAATGTCTATTAGGCGTGGTCTGGTCGCTTTCTGATGTTTTGGTTGGACGTTTTTTTAACGGAGAGCCCGCCTCTTCCCTCACCCGGGCGTTGTGACAATCGTAGATGCTTGTAGTTTCTCTTCGTGCTGAATTTTCTGGGATCCGAAAAGAGAAGCCGTAAACAAAGCGCCCCTTGTTCAGAAAGAGATGGCGGTCACCACGGATCTCATTCGTGAAAAATTAATCGCTGAAATCGGAGCAGTGCACGTGGTATGTGATGAATAGCTAGTTAAAACTGGAAACATCATGGACCTGCCATGACATCTTCATAGACTTACATTAATAAGTGTACAGTACTCAGGATCCAAAAGTTGTTTTCATGTATAACCTTAACGTAAACAGTGTTAACGGCCTATATTATAAAGCTCAAACCATGCTCACAGGGGACAGGTGGTGGGAGTATTGCATATGCCCTGGCATGTATGATCCAAAACTTTAAATGAATGAGTTTCTATACGTTGGAGTGTACAAATCGTTCACACTGATATTCATCAGTCTATAAAGAACAGCACTGCCAGCAGAATAGTGCCTAAGGTGACCATGCTGAATGACAAAATGCGTAAAGACTCCTAGTACTGAGGTATGGCCTTTGAGATCCAGAACTAATATCACCATGCAACATCACTTATGATCTTGAGGCAAAATACAGTCAAATACTTGCCCCAGTGTTCTAGTTACACATAAGTGGGTGTGACGACTTGTTTGTGTTTATTGCACCAGTATGAGCGGGTCAGACACTGCAGTGTTGCTGGAGTTTACAACTCCACAGTGTGACTGCTGGAATGGCTAGCAGCACTGCTGGGTTTTGTCTACACATACCAGTCCAACAAACTTACACAAAACCACCGCATCAGTGTCACTGCAGAGCTGAGAATGACCCGCCATCCAACACCGGATAGCAGTCTGATAGGGGTCCTGACCATTGAAGAACAGGGCGAAAGGGAGCAAATAAAATATGCAACATAACCAATTGACTACAGTCTGCAATTGTAGAATGTCAAAGGTCACCTGTATTTCCAGTGGAACTGAGAGAATGGACAGTGAGTGTAGAAAGTACTGGCTAATTTAGCTAGTAAAAAAGACCTGCTGAAATGCTCCAAAAAAAACTTAAAATCATTTCAAAATTAGCTTGTATAGAAACTGAAGGTGTGTTTTTCTTCTTCCCTCTAAAGTGGCGTTTCTGAAATAAGACGATACAGTGCAGAAATAATAGTGTAAACTCCTCTGTATGGTATAATGCAGTCCAATGAAGTATACACTGTCAGCAAAAGCTGGATGTTTGTTTTCAGTTTACATATTTTTGTCTGTTTCAGGAAGTAGAAGACACCTCTCCAAACAGATGTGCTGCCAGTTTTAAGGTCCTTGTAGTTTCCCCTCAGTTTGAAGGAAAGGCTCTGTTGCAGAGGCACAGGTAATATTGATAATTACGGGAACCTAACTAAAATATTAAGTTGTATATTAATGGGGCCGGGGTGTAGAATTGAGCTTTTTGTTGTCTCTGTTCAAACTTGTATAATAATGATAATGTATTAATGAAAATGGTGTATATTCCTGAATGCTGATTGATCACAGAGGTGTGAGTGAATGTGTGAGTGTGTGGTGCCATGTAATGGACTGTACCCCAGAGATGAATGGGTGAATGAATAAAAACTGTCCCAGTAAGGTAAAACAAAAAAATAAAAATGTAGAGCTTCAAACAGGTTTACGCAACGGCCAGGTAAACCGTAGGAACAAAAGTTTGTGGACACCTGCTCTTCCATTTACTTCTGAAATCGTTGGCACTAACTAAACTCTGATTCCTCTTTGCTGCCGTGACAGCCTCAGCATACATGAGAACATTTTACATATATTGCAGCATAGTGTACGTATTTGATTGCATTCAGACACACAAACGTTAGTGAAGATGGGTCTTTTTAAAAGCAGGATTTCTTAATTAGCCAAATTACTTTAGCCCAAAGTTGGGCACTGTCCAATAGGAATGACTCTCAGCACTTACCTATTGGACTGTCTTGACTTGAACTTGATCTGATTAAACTGAGAAGTGCTGCTTTGTGGAACAATCAACTGATGTTGTGTGATTAGTTCTGGATCACTACACCTGATCTCAAAGGTACAAAATGAGATTTCCAGAACTAAAACCTGAAACTTGCGCCAGTGTTTTGACCCCTCATTTCATTAACTGTACTGTAAATTTCTAATTCAGTGTACAAAACAATCTACAGCAACACACGAGGCACTGCATGTTGTTGATTTTCACATATCTTTAAAATACACGTTGAAAGCTACCTTGTTTTATTCATTTCTGTATATTTTTGGCTTTAAATGTTCGGCAAAATTGCACTTAAATAAAAAAACTGGGCACTTCTACTTTAGAGCATGTAAACATATTTTGGATGTTTATAAACAATAACATAATCAGCAGTAGGGCAGCTGGGGTGTGGTTTGCTTACACTTCCCCGTTTTCACATTCAGCAGGTGTACAAACACATCTAAAACACCGATCTCAAAAAGAATAAATTATATAATTAAGTAATTTAAACTGTATGACCTTATTAAGAGCAGCTTAGAAAAGGACAAATATAAAGAGTAAAAAGGGTGATTGTTGACGCTTTGAATGCTTATTCAAATATTTCAATGCACTCAAGGTACCAAGGATATTCAACATGGACAGGAAATTAACTCCTTAAATTTACAGGACCTCCAGGTTTCCCTTCCACTGTCAAAAAAAAAAAAATCACACAACTAGTTAGCCTTATTTTTCAAAGCAACTACTGAAAAATGCATTTAGTGTGTCATAAACCTGAGAATTTAATGGGTTAATAGAACAAATCACACATTGTCCTTGTAAATGTTGTATTTGTGTTTCTTTAGGATGGTGAACAATTGCCTTGCTAATGAACTGAAGGAGATACATGCCTTCGAACAGAAGACCTTGACACCAGAGCAGTGGGAAAAACAGAAACAGCAGTGACACACACACACACACACACACACACACACACACACTATGCCCTTAAAGTTTAGATTGCAAACATCTCTGTTTTCCCCTCAATAAAATTAAGCCTCCTTTAAAAAAAACAATGTAAGTTACTGAGTGCATATTTTCTCTCAGAAATGTAAACTGAAATACGATATTTGTAACAATAAAAAAAAAAAAAAAGTTCTTTCCCTCGTGTGATGTATGTGTGTTTATGTGTGAATGCATGTGACTTTTATTTTCACTTCAGCCGGTTTAGGGGCGGTGTTAGTTTACACTGAAGTTTGTCTCGACTGAGGAGCTTAGAGAAATATGGAGAAAATTTCTACAGTGTTTAAAAAGACACAGAACGTTCTAAGAACCAAAATGAAAAACAAGCACACTGGACATCGACGGGATCTTAACTCTCCTACCCAATCATTAGAGAACAAGACAGGTCCAAGGTCAGGTTGTGTAGAACCCATAGGTAAGTGTATGTGTTTTATTCATTGTATTTGGACTGATATGGTGAATGAGTATTTCAGAATGAAAGTGGGTCTGCATGATTTTTAGTGGCTTTGAATAACGTGATTTTGAGTTTTGAGTAAAACTTGCTGTAAAAGTTGAAACGTGGCGCCTCTATTGTGTTTGTCATATTTTCATAGTGAAGGAATCTCACCAGTTGGCAGGTGAGTGGGTGTAGTTGCCATGCCTGAGGATGTAATGTTGTAGAGTTCCAGCATCATACCTGCAGCTAGGGGGCGCTAATTACAAAATAGCACAAATAGACACTGTCACAAAGGTCCTAGTAACTTCTATGTAAAAGAAATGGATTGCAAATGTATCTCAATAATAATAAAAAAGACTACATTTCCACTGTAGCCATTTGAACCTATGGCCAAAGCCAAGGGAAAGTGGGGTAATGGCTTTTGATGACATGAAACACTCTCATTTTTGTTCATTCAAATCTATCAAAATGATTCCCAATAGCTATTTGTCAGTTAATACCAGTGAAATCAGTGTGTCTCAGTACATTGAATTACACAAATCTCTTGGGAGATGGCCTTGTTTTTTTTTTGTATTTATAAAATATTTCTGAACACTTGGATTCTAGAAGGTCATTTGCTTATTTAAATAATTAAATGTATGTACATTAAACATTTGTAGGCATCCCTATAATGAATAAACTATAGTTAATCATAGTGCTTGTATTGTTGACATAAGTATTAAATGAAATGGGGTGCGCTGTATCAGCTGCATATGAGTCTATGATCACCACACCTAATACAATGTGTAGGCCAAAGTGGAATAAAGCCCTACAGCTTTGGGCTGAGGAGAAGTGTAGCTGTGTTCCCTCGAATGAGAACTATCCAATACTTTAGTATGAGCTGGAATGCTGTTTATTATCTAAAAGTAATCATACCTGACATCATTTTTGCTCCTGGGGCTAAAGGTAATTAAACGCTACAGTAGCATTGTCCCCACACTGACACTAGAGTAAAGATAGAAGAGTAGAGACTGTTGCTCCAGCAAAATGAGCCAAACCCATTACTAATTCATTTAAATTTCAGAAGAATGGGCAAGTGTCCACAAACATTTGTGTATATAAAACTTACACACCGATAGATTTAATGTCCTAATGTTTTTATCTCTGTTTTAACTGTGTTTCCAGAACCTGCTGTCCATCCACAGAGCCCTTGTGGACATGTGGTCAAAGCTTCATGTCTGGTTAACATGGTGAATCAGTGCCTAAAAAGAGTGAGTCCAAAAATTCTACATTTCTGAAGTTACTTTCACATTCTTACAAGCATTAATCCAAATTTGAGTTCATTCATTCATTCATTCATTCACTGAGTCAGTCATTAAGCTAAACACTATCAAAGACTTAAAATGATGGCATGGCCAAAGAAGAGGTTTACACACATTTCCTCTTAATTATCTCAACAATGTACAAACTGGATTCCAAAAAAGTTGGGACACTAAACAAATTGTGAATAAAAACTGAATGCAATGATGTGGAGATGTCAAATGTCAATATTTTATTTGTAATAGAACATAGATGACAGATCAAAAGTTTAATCTGAGTAAATGTAACATTTTAAAGGAAATATATGTTGATTCAAAATTTCACAGTGTCAACAAATCCCCAAAAAGTTGAGACAAGTAGCAATAAGTTGCTGGAAAAAGGAAATTGAGCATTTAACGAACAGCTGGAAGATCAATTAACACTAATTAGGTCAATTGACAACATGATTGGGTATAAAAAGAGCTTCTCAGAGTGTCAGTGTCCCTCTGAAGCCAAGATGGTAAGAGGATCACCAATTCCACCATTGTTGCGCAGAAAGATAGTGCAGCAATACCAGAATGGTGTTACCCAGCGTAAAATAGCAAAGGCTTTTAAGTTATCATCATCAACCGTGCATAGCATCATCAAAAGATTGCTGGAACAATTGCTGTGCGTAAGGGTCAAGACCAAAAAACTCTACTGGATGCTCGTGATCTCCAGGCCCTTAAACGTCACTGCACCTCAAACAGGAATGCCACTGTCAAGGAAATAATAGAATGGGCTCAGGAATACTTCCAGAAAGAACATTTGGTGCATCATAAAGAGGAAGGTGCGACAAAGAAGGCCCAAGACGATTGAACCTGAATGGGAGAGCATTCCTATTTCTAAACTTGAGAAACTGGTCTCCTCTGTCCCCAGACGTCTGAGTGTTGTAAGAAGGGGGGATGCCACACAGTGGTAAAAAATGGCCTTGTTCCAACTTTTTGGGGATTTGTTGACGCCATGAAATTTTGAAACGACATTTTTCTCTTAAAATGATACATTCTCTCAGTTAAACTTTTGATCTGTGATTTGTGTTCTATTCTGAATAAAATATTAGATGTTGGCACCTCCACATCATTGCATTCAGTTTTTATTCACAATTTGTGTCCCAACTTTTTTAGAATCCGGTTTGTAGTTAATCAGCCAAAACATGTTTAACGTCTGAAGTTGGTTTTAGTTTTTTAGATTTTCACTAGAGCCAACTAGCAATCTGTAAACTGCAAATCATGAGTAATCTCAGATGCATTTGTTTATTCTTCTGACACCACCGCATGGTCATGTATATAAAAAAGACTTAATTTTTGAGGAGATAAAATATAAGATTAATCACATCAACATGAAGAGAAAATGTAAAGAAAAACAAAACTGAAAAAAGAAAACACATTTTAAAATGTTATAAAACATGTCAAATGTAGACTTTAAACATTGACTAAATGTATACTCTATAAATGTCTTGTTTGAACAACTTATGGCATTGAGAAGATTTTCTTTTTAATATTTTGGCTGAATCATTGTCTTAATACTGTGACCTTAGATGATAATGAAAATAGAGGCTTAATTTAATAATTCCTTTGCTCACTTCATGGGCAGCAGGATGGCACAGTGTGTAGGTTCAACTACAACACAACTGCAGGGTCTAGGGGTCCTGGATTTGATCCTTGATTTAGGTCACTGTCTATGATGAGTTTGCTGTGTATTCCCTGTGTCTGCATGGATTTCTTTCAGGTGCTTTCTTCAAAATAAGTTGTTCCCAGCAATAAAATACAGTAAAGCATTATTCTGGGAACTGTTAGTTAAACTGAGGGAACAATTAATTTGTTCATCCATTATCTGTAACCGCTTATCCAATTCAGGGTTGCGGTGGGTCCAGAGCCTACCTGGAATCATTGGGCGCAAGGCAGGAATACACTACATCTTTCACAGGGCAACAGACACACTCACACATTCACACCTACGATCACTTTTGAGTCACCAATCCACCTACCAACGTGTGTTTTTGGACTGTGGGAGGAAACCGGAGCACCTGGAGGAAACCCACGCAGACACAGGGAGAACACACCAACTCCTCACGGAGAACCCAGAGCGGGAACCTCCAGGCCCCTGGAGCTGTGTGACTGAGACACTACCTGCTGTGCCACCGTGCCGCCCTTCATTTGTTCATTCATTATTAATTTATCAACTATAACTTACAGCTTAACAGCTACTGTATGCTGCCTACGAAGAAGGGCATTCATTGGGGTCACATAAACAGCACTATGAATGGAAATAGTTCTCCCAGAGATCATTGAGGAAGTTTCAAAGATAGATTTCCAAAAGATGTATAGTTTTGAATGCAAACAGAACATATGCAAAAGGGAAGCTGGAGCCAATCACATGTGGGGTCTAGATCAGCTTTGATCATAGAAAGTTTAAAACAAAGGCAAACATTAATAAATTAAACTAAACCTAATTTTTTGCCCTGTGAAGGACTGGCGCCCCCTCCAGGGTGTATTCCCGCCTTGCGCCCAATGATTCCAGGTAGGCTCTGGACCCACCGTGACCCTGAACTGGATAAACGCTTACAGATAATGAATGAATTTATGAATGAATAAACCTAATTTTTCTAGATTTAGATTTCACTTGCTCTATTCTTATAAAAATGTATAATCTTTCTTCATAGAAAAGCTTGGACTTTAGCTGTCCGATATGCGAGGAGAATTGGAGCTGGTCACAGGTCAGAGGTCAACTCCTGCTCTCTCAGGCTCAGACAGTAGTTCTGGACGCTCAGGTCAGCCGCATCTTACAGGACCTGCCTGATGTTTACAAAAAGGTCAGTTACTGAGAAATTCATCTTTTTTATAACTTTATAGGGAGAAATCACCTGAAAAATAGAAGATGACTTAAAGATATCATGGTGAGGCTAATAACATGCTGACTTTAATTCAGTTCTAATACATTAACTCAGCGCTTGGCTGTATGACTAATATCAACATTGTTAAAACAGATGTTTTATTCATAGCTATTAAATTTGTGTAATGTCTGCTGACGCGTGACTTAATATTCAGATACCCCCTGCTGCCTCACATAAAGACTGTAGCCTCATGGAGGCTTTTAGTACTGTCCTTGTTAATCTCTCAGACACACACACACACACACACACACACACACACACACACACACACACACACAGACACACACACACACAAACAGCACTCTCCTTTCAGATTTCAGGAGGGTGTGTTAAATGGATTTAATTCAAATTTCTATTGATTTATTTTCTACCCTCTAAAAGAATTAACCCCCTGGTAAGAACAGAGGCCTAGACGATATCCAGCATGTATAAGTTACACAGTTGTTTTATTTAAGAATTTAGAAACTCATGTATATTCAGTGTTTTTTGTTGGCTTGTATATTTGTGCTTTATTTTAGCATTTAACATCTGACAGAAATGTATTGGTTAATCTAACTGTGCCTGCAGTTAATGGTGTATTTAGAAGGACACCAAATAGGACTTGGCCATTTACATATGTTACAAAATAATTTTGGTTGTTTCCAGCTCTAGACCCTTTTGTTTTAAACAAAATACAATCGTCCCAAATACATTTCTTCAGAGACACAGATAACTCAAGATAAATTCTCGAGATACCTTGTATATTTAGCTCTTCAATGGTCATCTCATTTGTGTGAAGGCTGAAAATGTATTGTATGCAGTGTGTTGGAAGAAATGGGTGACAAAACTGTTTGTGAAAGGGCACCATTCCTGCCATAGCAGGTGGTCTCTCAGCACAGTCACAGCAGGGTCCACTCAGTCTGAAAGAAGATAAGCCCTGTGAGTCATTTAAAACCAGGGCTACATTAGGAGAAATCTACCTCAATTATATTTATGACCCACAGTTGATACATTATTGTGTCTGGCTTTTTTTTTTTTTTTGTTTAGAAAGTGCGTAATCTGTGTGAATTATTTCTTATATGTTTATATAGATTTTTAAACCTGTTGTGCTTTTGCAAGCAACACTGGCAGCAGGAACAACACACAGTGTAGCGCAAGTGCAGTGTAAATTTGCTGGTGTCTCACATATTGTACAACAGCAACACAAATCAGCTCCTGTATGGATCACTGTTTAAGAAATCCAAGGCTGGGACTTCAAGAAAGTGTAGCTGGGAATATAGGATATCTCTCCTGCACCCAGTCACTCCCCATGATGCTGGCCAGTATGGGCATCTGTTCATGCCCATCTGAATCATACAGAACAAGTTAATCAGTGTTTGTCTAGCAGCAGTCCAGTCTCCCAGATTAGCATGTTGCAGCATCATAGGCCTGGTGGATGCCTAGTCTACAGGTGGAATAGCATATGTCTAACTTAGGAGAAAAATGAGTAAAAATGAAAAGGAGATTTGTTTAGATTTTCATTAAATGTGGATGTAATTTAGTAGCCTAAATTTCTTCTTTTTTTCCCCCCTGAAGTGTCCAGTTTGTTCGAGTATCATATGTCGGCCTATGGACAGTGCGGGACGTCCGTGTCCTTTCTCCAGCTGTAAACTCTGTCCTCAAATTCACCACTTCTGCTGGTCCTGTCTTGCTCCGTGGGTGTTCCCCCATGCTGCCAGCTCTGGTCAGTGCAGTAACCGTTCCTGTCACATAGTGTCCACTCTGCTGGCTTGTGAGGCTGTGACAGAAGCTGGGAGTTTGGTCATGGGCTGCCCAGTGTTTCGAGCTTGTCCTCAGTGCTACACACTCACCACACCTCAGCCAGACAGTAAATATGTCGTGTGCATTGAGTGCAATCATCGGTTCTGTTACATCTGCCTGGACAGTGAAACACAGTGTGCAAAGGGAGAAGATCTGTGCCACAGTCAGAACTGTAAGAAACCCAGAGCAGAACGCCAGAAGTTCATCACATAAATATGGCTTATTTTAGAAGAGTTTGTATATTATACAATTATCTGTGTATGATAATTAAATGTACTATACAAAAGGTTGGAATTATTCATTGTTATTTTATTCACTAATAAATTTAGAACCAAAGAAGTTGGTGTACTGAAAAAATAAATTATTTACTGCAAAAATGTAGGGATTAATCAGTTATTAAATGTTAAAGAATATATCGTGGTGATCTATTTATGGTAATTTCTTAACAATTCTGTATTAACAATTTTCACAGCTGAGGCATTCTGAATATAAATTGTATTATAAACTGCATTCCTGATTTTGTTCGGTTATCAACCAATCAAATACAATGTCTTGATTCTTTGCAACTTCTAGAAAACGTGACAAACCTTATATCTCCATTAGATTTTGAAAATTTACAGATTTTGACAGTGCCAGTGCTCTTCATTCATTCATTCATTCATTCATTATCTGTAAGCGCTAATCCAGTTCAGGGTCGCGGTGGGTCCAGAGCCTACCTAGAATCATTGGGCGCAAGGCAGGAATACACCCTGGAGGGGGCGCCAGTCCTTCACAGGGCAACACGCACACACACATTCACTCACACACTCACACCTACGGACACTTTTGAGTCACCAATCCACTTACCAACGTGTGTTTTTGGACTGTGGGAGGAAACCGGAGCACCCGGAGGAAACCCACGCGGACACGGGGAGAACACACCCAACTCCTATGTTGGATCATTTGTCTAGTTATTAAATTATATATATATATATATATCCACTGAAAGTCAATGATATTGCTATTTATGGGTCTTTTTCTTTTTTTTTTTTTCTTTTTTTTTCCAACAACCATTTCACACCTAGTAATATATCAAGTGCCAATATCATATTTCTGTCCAATTAAAAATGTCTCTCTATTTTTGTTCATTTTTAGTTTACTACATCATTGGAACACAGCAACTGTCCTTGACATTGTTTGGAAATTTCATAATAAATGGACCAATCGATATGCTCCAAAATGACTTGGAATCATATCTTTTTACATTGATTTCCATTGAGAGTTTAAGTTTTTTACTTCTCTTTTAAATTTACTATTTTGGGAGATACATGTTTTTCCTTGGACATTGAATTCATTATATATCTTCATGCATTTGTAGAAAGAATGTTGCAAATTCCTGCCAGTATTTCTGATTTGATCAGTTTGTGTTGGTTTTGTACCAGTGAAGACACTTTAACAGAACAGAAACGAGCTTTTGGGTTTTTAGAATACACAGAAATACTGCAGCAACAGCTATTAAATTGATTATGTCAAGTATGTCACTGAATCAAATGTCTCCTTATGAATTTACACACTTTTATGTGTTTGTTTGTATGTATATTTGTGTGAAACAGGGAATGAGAGAGAGAGAGAGGGTGAACAAGAGAATACACCCACTGGTAGTACTTTTAAGAGTGCAAGGATTACTTCTGCCACTTTTCATCTCATGAGCTGAGGCCATGTGGAAAATCTCAGCTTGAGGGTGAAGGGCAAGAAAGAAGGTCTAGTTCTCCCACTGTGTCCCTAACCATTGATCTTCAATAAATCATAGCACATACGACAAAACATAAATAGCAATTCAAACAATAATTGCAGAATATTGCATTTTTGTTTCATTGGTGGTGACAAAACATGGTACAGTTAAATAATGATGACTTTTTATTTGAAGCTCTGTAAAACAGGCAGGTTAATTCAGCAGAATAGGTTCCATCTACAATACTGTGCAAAGGATTTTTGACATTAATTTCCAATCAAAAAGCCATTAAGATCTTAAAGCAATAAGAAATTAATCTTTCATGATTTCAGGGGAGATTGGATATAAGATCATTTGACTTGCATAAAGAAGAGGACACACTATGGGTCTAAAACAAGGTGAAGCAACACAAACAGATGAAAAAACAAAAGAAAAATTGCAGCTCCATGTCACAGCCTGCCTCTGTGTGTTTGGTCGTATGTTCCCTAATAAATTTTGTTTGCCATGTGCTTCTGTTTTGGATTTGCTTCCCCATGTGTTCTTTGGTCACGTCCCACTAATGTAAACCTCTCAGGGTTCATGTGACTGAGATCTCAGGTGTTCTTCATTTTCCCTGTCTTTAGCCATTGTCTTGTCAGTTATTTTGTGATTCTGTGTAGTCTGGTGTGTTTGTAACTTCTCCGTTCAAATGATATTTATTAAATTACCACCTATGCATATGTGTCAGAATCTCTTCGTCCCTGTTCACTGCATTACACTTCAAATAATGCTAATATTTTCAGGACAATCGTTTTAGAGTCCAAACCTCAACACAAGTATGTGTTTGGAATTGTGTGTATTTTTATTATTACTATTTATTTAGAAGCAGAACATGCATTTTGTAAACATAGGCATTGTCCCAACATTTTGTACAATACTAAAGTACACAGAAAACATTTTATTAAGATAAAATTTGATAATATTGTGACTTCAGCTACTTGGGTGTGGTCGAGCAGAGAAACTTCTAGCATACAGAGTTGTCCCTTCTGTTAAATACACTGTTGCAGTGTTTGCTGTTGTTGTTTAGAAGCTGGACATAACGTGTGAATGTGGTGTGTGTTTATATGTTTGTTTTGTGTATGAGGACAGTGGACTTGTGTTTTGTGCTAATCCACCATTCTCATACATCTCACACTGCGGCATAACACTAAAAGCAATATATTTTCCTAGTCTTTTTTGATGCAGATGCCATTATTTATTTATTTTTTCATCAGTGCTAAAATAGGCTGCTGAATAAAAAGGATATAGCCATTATATTTTGGCTGTTTTTTTCTTTGGCATCAAACCAACATGAAAAACTTCAGCCTGTCATCACAGTAGAGCATGAGTATTTATAACGGAATAGAATGGCAAACATTACGTGTTAACCTTCAGCTACTAAATGTTACTGGCTCTATAGAAAAAAAAAGATCTGAGTCCAGAATTTTCCATGAGTCTCTAATACATGCCTCCTCTTCTTCTCTTCTGGTTACTTCTCAAGTCAAGCTGAATTATTACAGAGGTGTAAAGATCAGACTGCTGGGACAGTTTATCATTTATCATCTATTAACTAATACTCAAATAAAGGTAAAAATACAGAAAATGTTTGTATTTATTATATTTAATGAACTATATATTCACACATTGAATCTGCAAAGTATTTTTTAAACCCATTGAGACCCAATGTGGTCACATTGTTCAGATAAGTACTGTGCTGCACTGTAGGCATACGTTTGCAAGAGAAAATGTTTAGAGTACAATATATGTCCAAATGTTTTATACATATTTTATCATTAGTAAATTTGTTTAGTTTACCCACTGTGGACTCAAATGTTAAATTGTGCAGAGAGTTTGAATGGAATGGGGCACTCACAACGTCACCATGCCCAATGCTAAACTAAGCGGTAGAGAGGAGTAACTCTTTTTCTCTGGAGTGATGGACCACAATCCAAAACAACTGGAATGAATTGGAGTGGCTCTTGCATTTACCTAATTCTCCATTATTTAAAAAATACTCCAAAAATATTCTTATGGCTGAATGTAATTGTAATTTCATAAAAATCTTGCCTAGTGTAACCCCTTCACAGTAGAGCAGAAGCTGTTACTGTAGCAACCACTTTATTTAGTTAAGAAGGTTTCCACAAACCTTTTGCCATTTGGGGTATGTAGCTGTACAAAGCAGGTGGAAGAACATTTCTTAGTGCTGTGGATTTTTCCCTGTGCAGATTAATCTCACTCAATCTGTATTTTTTTTTTTTTACTAAAAGTTTTTAAAAACTTGGCAAAGTAAAGGTCTTCTGAGGACACATGTTTATGAATGATCTAACGCTCTCTCCATGTCATCATGACTATTATGTATCTGTATTTGAGACATTTCAAACTTAGACATTGTGTAAAAACATCAAATAAACAATCTTTCCTTATGTACAGACAAATGACAATCCAACAATCCCCTGCCAGATCTGACCAGGCTGGAACTGTATTCAAAACTGTGTTGTTTGCTGTAGTGCACTTTCTTGGTTGCTGTTTTTTATTTTTTATTTTTTTATTTATTTTTTATTTTTTATATATATAGTATATATTATTTATATATACTATACAGTGCCTCTGCACAGCATCATTTGTACTGTTTTTCACCAGTTCACTACAGCAGTGCTTTTTACACTTATCTAAATTTTTAAACTTTGTGAGCTGTATTTTGAAAATTACAATAGCAAACCTTTTTTTGTGCAAATACCATTCTTTATTTTATACATGATTTCTTCGAAGACAGTCTCTGTTCAAGTGCAGATCTCTTCACTCACAGTTGTTTTTAGCATTAGCATTAGCATTATCCGGGATATCCAGCATGGTATGGAGCTCCCCTGGCTCATATCCCAGCAGGCCTTGTAAATTGCAGACAAAGCGATAGACGTAGCGTTTGCCAGCTGTTTTATGGATGATGTTTTTATCGTAATAGTAGCGCAGTCCACGACTCAGCTTTTCATAATTCATCTTGGGCTTGTTCTTGCGACGGCCCCACAGCTGAGCCACCTAACAGCCAAGCAGAATAAGGTCAGTTTAGTCATTTCAACAGCATTTCAATACACATTATAATTATGTATAATTACTATAAAGTATGTTCACACATGTTCATGAGTAGGCCTTATATTGATTAGTAATACTTTGTATGTACAGAAGGGTGGGATGGTGGCGCAGCAGGTTAGTGTCGCAGTCACAGCTTCAGCGATCTGGAAGTTGTTGGTTCGATTCCTGCTCCAGGTGACTGTGAGGAGATTGGTATGTTCACTCTGTGTCAGTGTGGGTTTCCTCCAAGTTGTAGGCTAAAGGTTTACCTCATCGGGGTCTGTCAGTTTGAACTCCCATCCATCTCCTGTCCAGCTGATGACTGACTGACAGCGGCGATCTGTTAGCAGCTCCAGCAGAAATTGCCATAGCTGAATGGGTCCACTTCCTATGGACAAGACACAACATGCCAAGGAGAATAAAGTACACAACTTATTTATAATATTCATCACGTTTTATAATATTCATCACATGTAATTCATCACGTTTGAGCGTAATTTTTCTTCCAGAACTTCCATAACATTCATATACACCATAAACCAAAATAATTAAGCTTAATTAAATGTAAGAAATGTTTAGTGCTCAGGCCATTTGAGTCTGAATTTGAGTGTGATACTAAAGCTGAAAAACAGTAAGTATTTAACAGATTTATACCTGTGTATCCAGCTAAAAGAGCTGCTGGCACCACAGCGCTGCTCAAGTCTGTTTTCTCCCTCACAAACTCTTTAAAAGTTATATGAGGATGAATTGATGAAAAGAGGAGCTCATCACATCTTGACTCCTCACCATGTGGGAACTCCTCCAGCTGTGAGTCGACCCAGGCAGTGGGCATGGTCAACCCCTGCTCTTCATAGTTTAAATCCTCTTCAGTAGATGAATCTGAGATAATACACAGAAAAAACAACATTACACACATTTAAATTTAAGAAGTAGGTAGCAACTACTTATATTTATTTATATATTCTGGAATTAAACTTTAGTTTTTTCTTTTACTATATCATTTTAATTGTTTGAATCATTTTAATCTTGTGTTTTCTTTTATTGCACTATTTTGATTGTTTTAAATGCCTTTTATGTTTATTTTCTATTCTTGCTCTTTATTTAACTATTTACTGTTTCATTTGACTCTGTAAAGCACTTTGAATAGCCCGTGTAGGAAATTTTGCTCAAGAAATACATTTGCCTTGCCTTGCCTTGCCTATATATACACTTAAATGAAATGAGGGTAGTATGCTGGCACAGCAGGTAAAGTCACTGTCACAGCAGTAGGGTCCTGGGGATGTGGGTTTGAGCCCCGCTCCGGGTGATTGTCTGTGAGGAGTTTGCTGAGTTCTAACCCTTGTCCACGTGGGTTTCTTCCTGGTGCTCCAGTTTCTTCCCACAGTCCAAAAACACGTGGTAGGTGGAATGGCTACTCAAACGTGTCTATAGGTGTGAGTGAATGCGTATCGCCCTGCAAAGGACTGGCGCCCCCTACAGGGTGCGTTCCCACCATGCGCCCAGTGATTCCGAGTATGCTCACTGTGACCCAGAACTGGATAAGCAGTTACAGACAATGAATGAATGAATGAAAACTTTTGCTGACATGGTTTAACTGTTATGTCCTATGTTTCTGCTTATTTAGGACTCCTACACTCTAATGCTTTGTTAAAGTTATCGTTAGTCTCAAATTATATAATGTGATACTTATGTAAAAAGAATGAATTTGATTCTAAAAATCAATCAGCTTTATTGGAGAAAAAATGTAGTTGCTTCAAAACATTGCGCTAACTTTAGGTTTGTCTAAAAGCAGAGCTGTAAATTCCCAGCATTTCAGCTCTGACCTGCTGCTCTCAGCGACTTCGAGAAACAACACACTGGAGTAGGGACTGTGACTCCATTGGCTGCAACAATAAATTACATAGAGCAAACTCTTGATGCTGATTGGCTGAATAAAATTGAAGACCAATGAGAAGCAAATACACTGAGGGAGAACTGCCGAGCTTCTCTCTCTGTAGTGTCCAAATACTGGACAAATCGCTCTCCAGCTCTGAATCCGACTCGCGGGAATGTGCATTTGTGCGGAACATTCACTAGATGTGCACTCGCACGGGGAGTTTGCTCTGGCCGACTGGGCGAGCATTTGTCCGGCTACGCCGCTGGTTTCATTTTTTTGGTGTTGGCATCAGTTTTCTTTCTGATTCCCGAGACTGAATATTAGCATTAATAAAAGACATAAAAATATAGCAACGGTACTCAAAATAAATAAATAAATAAATAAAATGTCCTATCACTACATATTTCAGAACCTCTGCTGATGAATGTTAGCTGTATTAAGGAATTCTGTTGCAGTTCTATTTGTTACTCTGTACGTAGTGATAGCTTTCAGAGCTGCCATTTTGTTTTACTTCTTCAAGTTGTTTTCGAGAAGGTTCTTTTATTTTTTATCAGTAGTTTTAATATGGATATACTATACAACTGTATATAGATTAGGCTTTCTCTCTCCATCTCTTTCGTTGGGGTGTCTTTAATTTGCCCTAAAATTAATGATCCTAAGTTATAACTTTAGAATTATTGATGCTAGAAATGTCCTGGATTTTTTGTCCTCCTTTGTTTTCTGGGTTTATGCCAGGTCTAAAAAGCAAAAACAGATTTATTAATGTAATAATTGAATTTAATAATTTAAACAGCTTTATAATTATGTGCAATGGTACTTCATGACATTAAAATACTAACTCTTATTATGCTTACCTCTGTACTGCCAGAGAGAAGCTGATGTCTCTGAATGTCCAAATGCTTCTTCCTGCTTCATTAGTGAATGATTCTGAAGGGTTGGACTCACAGGTTCCAGTGAAATGAGCTCTACCTTCTCCACTGTTTGGCTTGGCATTTCTTTATGTAAAGTATTCTCAAAGTGGCCATCTGAAATGTGTTTTAACATGTTCATCATAAAGTAATAACCATTAATTACACATTTTTTGGACTTTGTATTCAGTGAGGATTTACCCGTGCTTAGTGGTGACTGGCAAACTGGAGATGAAGCACAGCCAGCCAGAGGGGGAGGATGATAATATTGCCACTCTAAAGTACACACACACACACACACACACACACTGTGGTTTCTTTCAAGACGCTATAATATAAAAAAAGCACATACGTTCTGTAAGATTTTCATTTCTTTACCTTTGTGCATCATTTCTAGATGTTCCCACAAGATTTCTCCAGCAGTGCTGTCACTGATCAACTCCAGAAATGTCTCTTTGTCCAGAGCACACAGTTTACTTCCCGAGATCTTTAGCTCTGGCCTCAGGCTGTCCAACCCAAACTCAGCCTTGCACCAGTCTAACCAGTAACTGACCTCCCACTCTGACCACAGCTGGGGGTCTGCCAGAAAACAGCAGGAAATGTTTCAAACTACATGCCTTGGTAATGATGCCTTTAAAAAAAAAGTTTTTCACATTTTAAAACTATTATTCTGATACCCATTCTATCAGAGATCCTTCGCTAAACATACAATGATCTGCCATAACATTATGGCCACTTCCTTGTTTCTATGCTCACAGTCCTTTCTCTCTGCTCCACTGACCAGAAAAGAGCACTATGTAGTTTTAAAAGTAAAGAGTTTAGTCCAGCTCTTGTGCTGCATTCTTTGTTTGCTCTTTTCCCCCCTGTTCTTCAATGGTCAGGACCCCACAGAGCAGGTATGATTTGGGTGATGGATCATTCTCAGCACTGCAGTGACACTGATGTGGTGGCAGTGTGTTAGTATGTGTTGTGTTAGTATGAGTGGATCAGACACAGCAGGGCTGCTGAAGTTAACCCTCTCATGATCACTGATGGACTGAGAACAGTCCTCCAACTAAACTTGCAGCCATCAGTGTCTTGTGGGCAGTACCCAGTGCCCACTGATGAAGGACTAGAGGACGACTAATATAAATTGCACATCAATTGCAACATTTGAAGTCCTTCCCAAAGTTTCTGGACAAATTTCATGTTTTTGTTGATTAGATCAAAAGAAGAAAGATCGGTTTGGTGTTACCATGAGGGAAATGAAGGCGGTTTATCTCTTGTGTGAAGCCAATGAACGTGGCGTGGAGTGCCTGCCCAAGCAACTCTTTACTGGTGGGAGTGAGGGGGGGCACCTCCAGAATTTCAGACTCTAAGAGAAAACATGCATTATTTATTATTAAAATTCAGCAGTTTTAAATGACTATATAAATGGTTATTTTGGTAACAGATGCATGAAGTGGTACTAATATAGCTACCGTCCAGGAATCCAGCCAAATATATATCAATTAAAATTAAATAAATAAAAAAGTTATAAGTATATTACAAATTGTGATGTTACATGAGAAAACATTTACGTTAATGTAATCACATTTTAAGAAATAAAAGTAATTTTACATTATGAATGTAATGGCTGGTGGCTGGTATTTTCAAATAATACAGGTAATTAAATCAATTCTGTTTTTAAAAAGTAACACTATATTAGTTCAATGCAATTTGACATATTTCAGACAATAGGTATTACACTAGGAAGCAGTAAATGAAAATGTTAAATGTGTCCAGAATTAACGGATACCTGTAGAACCTTAAAAAATGTATTATAATATTAATTTATATTATTTTATATTTTCATATCTTATAAATAGACATCAGATCTCAAGACGGAAATATATTTATTTAAAATATTAAATTATTTCCACAGGTTTCTTGAATAACTTCAAATACCGTTTGGCAAATAATCATTCTGTCATTTAGAAACCAACATCACATAAATAATGGTTTAATGAAAGAAAAAGATATCATTGGAACTGTAATGTTAAATTAAACATTCCATTTCAGAGTATAAAATCTCATTGTAAAATTTCAGTTGAAGGAGAACAAATTGTAAATAATCATTTCTGATCCTGTGTTCAAAACATTTTCATAAATGTATATTGTGAAAAAAAGAAAAAAAGATGTGACTGACCAAATCTCTTGTTTATAAACGATAATATCATAAGTGATGAAAAAATATGACAGTGTACAATATACTTTCTACTAGATCAGTAATATAGAGCCGACAGAGTGAGGTAAGGGACTTTACCGTAGGAGTTGCAGTCCATCCTGCCTCAGGAAGATGGAGAGATGAAGTGGAAAGTAGTAAAAGGGCAAAGTGGGAGAACACTGAGGTTTAAATACAGCCTGCTGAGGTGATGGATTCCTGTCAGTCTTATGAACACGGGGGTAAGGGGGGGGGGGGGCGTTGAAGGGAGGGGTTAGTATGCTATGGGAGAAAGATCAATATTGAAGCAATATGATAGATTAAGCCAAGCACATAGTGTGTGTACAGTTTGTGTTGTGTATACACAAGACTAGGACGTTCCAAAATAATAAATGTGAACATTTATACATTTACATTGATCAGTAACATTATAATCACTTACCTAATGTTGGGGTGGAGGTGGGGGTGTGGATAGAACTTGTTTTTCCAGCACATCCCATAAACATTGGCTCAGCTTGTGATCTGGAGAGTTTGAAGGCCACGTCAACACCTTGAACTTTTTGTCGGGAGATTGTTGTCTAGCCATCACAGTATGTCAAAATTACTCAGATCCTTAAG
Source organism: Hoplias malabaricus (assembly GCF_029633855.1). Lineage (NCBI taxonomy): Eukaryota > Metazoa > Chordata > Actinopteri > Characiformes > Erythrinidae > Hoplias > Hoplias malabaricus. Next base: position 33,599,006 of record NC_089808.1, on the reverse strand, counting down.
CTAGCTTGTTTACCTCCTTTCATCTAATTTATCCCACCCACAGGTGCCATTGTAATTAAGAAATCATTGAGACAGGCTGTTTGGTGTGTATAACATTTAGTTAAATATTACAATATGTTTGGTTTTTTAATATTAGTTTAACAAATCAGAAATTTAGCAGGGAATGACAATTGCTCTGTACTTAGTTGTGTTGCACGTGTTGTGTCTATACCACTTAAACTACTTAAATTTCAAGCACAGAATGACTAAACTCAGTACAGCCTTAGTATATACACTGTTGTCTTCCACTGCATGTTAGATGCCAACCCATAATATTCTAAATGAAGTAGGGGACTCATTTTTCCCACTGGGGTGTGAGCTAGCACTGTGTGAGTAATATTTTAAGCCCACACAGATGTGTGTTTGTTGGGGGTATAGTGTGCTATTAGAGCTTTAATCTCACTGCCTGCCGTTCTGAGTGTCTACCGCAGCAGGAACATTCAGAGCTTACTTTTCAGTCACTTTCATTCTACAAAGAACCGTTATAGACATCTGGATCACAGTGTGCACGAGTGTATGAGCCTGATCTTATATAAAGGAGGGAGTATTGTCAAAAGGTTAATATTCAAATGACATCAAGGTTTTGCACATTTAAAAGGCCTTAATTGTTCGGATGAAGGACTATTCTACATTTCCATTCTAAACTCTACGCGTCTAACACTTTAGAGAGAGTTTTAATATTTTTAACATAATACCAGCTGCCATTTAGAATTTATTCATTCATTCATTATCTGTAAGCGCTTATCCAGTTCAGGGTCGCGGTGGGTCCAGAGCCATCCCTGGAATCATTGGGCACAAGGCGGGGAATACACCCTGGAGGGGGCGCCAGTCCTTCACAGGGCAACACACACTCACAAATTCACTCACACCTACGGACACATTTGAGTCGCCAATCCTCCTACCAACGTGTGTTTTTGGACCATGGGAGGAAACCGGAGCACCCAGAGGAAACCCACGCAGACACAGAGAGAACACACCAACTCCTCACAGACAGTCACCCAGACTTGACAACAAATGTATCATTTTTAATCAGTTTCAGTCAATATGATGCACAAACTCTGAATGTAATCCCAGCAGAATTGCTGTGATAACACATTGCTTCTGGAAAAAAACCCATGAATGCATCATGAGAAAACCTACATGAATAATATGATAAACATCCTTTGGAAAATATGCTTCATTTTGATTCCACCCATTAAGTAGATACAGATTCATTATGTTCATTGAGTTATCGCTATCAAGACATTTCACAATTCTAATCAAGAATCAGTTTAGACAATACAACAATATTGTCTTTATATAATGTTCTTCACTGTGACCTTTCACGTTTTTCCTAATTTACTGTAAATTAAATTAAGGCAAGTTGCTACAGTGTAATAAAATGCCCATGACCAAATATAATACATAAATATATATAGTTTAAAAAACCTCAGCCAAAATACATATGTAACCAAACAAATCTCCAGGCTTGCACGTTCTTTACTCTATAGATGCTAAACGTTTCGTGGGCTGGTCGTCATACAAATGTCGGTACTGTTTTCTATCAAATGGATGCTTTAATAATATTTTTGCTTTTGCAATTATAAATACATATTTTTCATTTTCGCCACCTGTTTGTAGCTCTGTTTACAAGGCTCTTATTTTACTTTTTTGTCCCCTCCCCTAGATTCACTTACATCATTTATGTATATTATGCATAAATAATTACAAATTAATTTCCTATATTTTCATTGTTCTTTGATATTTATACGGAGTCACTGAGTTTTCTATTTTCACTCTTTTGTTACTGTGACTTTAACTGCTTTAGCATTTCAGCATAAGGGCCTGAAAACGGGGCCCCTGAGAGTTCTGAAGGAGTTATCAGAAACAGCTGAAAGCTCTAATTAGTGGCTGTGGATAAGGAGAGCACAGAGTAGTTTGGGAAACATACTGTAAATGTGTTATAGGTAAGAGGACGATAAGACAGGTGAACGGGGTGCTGTGTTGTTATTGTGGCTGCCGGTGATGTATTACATAAAGTTCACATGAAACTGGTGCATGCATTAACGGTGCCAGTGGGGCTAGGTACAGCCTTAGTCACCAGAGAGGCCAGTGTGGATTTACGGTTGTTGAAGCATGGTAGGGCTGTAAAGCTAGCTTGGGTGTCTGGGACACGAGGCTTCACTGTTAAGCCTTCCAGAGGCATTGTGGGCTTAATTCAGGGGAGGGGAGATGCCTACTTGATGACCCTGGTGAAGAGCAACAGATGGAGTAGCTGAGTAGAGTACACAAGGACTGGGCCCAGTGAGTAAGCCTCGATATGAGGTGTAGCCGGTTGTTGATTGAAACAAACAGCCACAGCAACACCTTTGGTTAGGGTTTAAATTGCCAAAGATTACAGGAATGTCGTGGCAGCAGGTAGGAAGAGATTGGGGTGGGCCCTATGTGAAGTTCTAATGGACTGTCATAGGATAATTTCCATCACACCGTGTGTATGATTATCATTAAGAATGATTATGTAAATTAGCTCTGCCCTGACTGGCTGCTCTACAGTGCACAGAAATGAAGCAGCAGCTCTGGTTGAAATGTATGGAAGAAAATGTTGAACTCAGACTTCTGCAGCTTATGTCAGACATGTAGACCCTTTGAAAATTTGCTGTGCTACACGTGCGTTCTGACAGCCAGGAAAAACCCAACTATTAATCATTTGCTTTTGCACCTTTCTCTCCCAATAACTGCCGAATTTTCTAGAATGAAACAGCCCTTGTCACTTCAGTGTGAATGGGCAGTCATAAGTAAATAGTCTCATGGTTATGACATCACAAACAGAATGAAAATAAAATCAGTTTTAATTCCCATACAATGGCCTATGTGTTCTAAGGTGGTAACAGTACATTCTGAATGTTTTTAAAAGAACTACATACTAGTCAAAACCCTTCAAAATCATCATGTTACGTTTCCCTACAACTCACTACATCAATCTGACCCCAAACAGACCATATAACACTACACTGCACTTTTTCTTGAAATTCAATTCATAAAGATATGTCTTTCTCGACTGTGAGATTTCTGGTGAAAACGCAGTCCACCACAGTTCCGAAAACGCTTTCCACACTGGCCACAAATGTAAGGTTTTTCTCCTGTGTGGATTCGGAAGTGGCGTGTGAGTGCCCCCGAGTGCCGGAACCGTACCCCACACACAGAGCAGGAATACGGTCGCTCCCCGGTGTGTATCCGTAAATGTGTCTTTAGGTTCTCCATGCGGTTGAAGTCCCGGCCACATTCATTGCAATGATAAGGGCTACATCCTGGCGGGAATAACTGCTTTTTGGCTGGTCGTCCTGAGCTGGGGGTCTTTCCTGTATTAGAGGCTCTGGATCTGTGCTGCTGACTCTGGTGCCTGCGCAGATCACTTGCACGACTGAATGAATGGCCACAGATTTTACACATGTGAAGACTGGGAGGAACGTTAGTCCTTATGTGGATGCCGTAGTTTTGAGTCGCAGGGTGAGCACCCTGAGTTCTGTCTACTGGCTGGAAGAGGCCATCAAAGGAGGCAGAAAAGGCTGCATGACCACCTACAGCTGAGGGGATGACATCTGAAGTTTCTGGGAAAGAGAAAACAAAATCCAAACATATTACACATTAGTGCTACAATATTAAGCGTAATACCCATAATATTTTGTGTTTACTAATGTACTTTTAACACAACATCAATAATTTGATTGTATTAAATCCATGCAAAATAAATGCACATGATTTTAAAAGACCAGCCCTCACAAACTAAAGATTTGATTTTAGGACCCCATACCAAGACTTTGGCTGGGCCCAGGATCAGCAGACTCCAGTGTCTGACTTGGTGGCTGATCTGGATCCGGCCTCCAGTCTTCCAGAAGTTTAGACTGAACCAGAGAAAGTCTATCTGGGCCAAACTCCTCATCAGAGACAGGGTTAAAACCAGAGGCGATATCAGCATCAGCCCCAGAACCATCATCCAGATCAGGCTGTAGGCTTTCTTCCTTCAAACGAAGTGGCTCCTCTTTAAGGTGAACAGGCGAGTGGTTCTGCGCTGTGTCTGAGCTGTGCTCTGCCTTCTGTTGCGTCCCTGGGTCAAGTGAATCGTGCTGAGGTCCTGTAAAGGCAGCAGGGAATCTTATATGAAGTAACAAATGTGAAATTATACACTATGTAGGAGTTTTTCAACATCTGCTCTGGAGATTATGAACAGCAATAGCTTGAAGTGTAAATATTTACTGAATTATTAACCATCATGCTGCATCAAAGAAAGATTATGCAGGCCCTTTAACTATGACTTGCCTGAATCGAGGTATTGTACAGACGTGGTTTTGGAGACTGGGTTCAGGTCGTGGGAGAGGACACGTCCATCTTCCCGGATTTCTCGGAAAGGTTCGTCTGTTTGTTCAGGGTCCTCCTCCTCGAGGGCCTGGTCTGAGGGGCTCTCTGGCTCTGAAGTCTGTTGTTCGGGTTTGTGCTGTGTGAAGCCGCTCTCTGTAACACTCGGAGCGGGTTGCTCTCTCTCTGCCGCGGCGGGGCCTTTCCGGACCGTGTCCAGCTCCAGTTCTGCGGATTGCAGTCTGGACTTCAGGACGGTGTTTTCTCTCAGAGTTTCTTGCATCTGTTCGCGGACGTCTCCGAGCGCCTGGCTCACGAGTTTAGAGACCTCTAGCACGGCAATCTCCACCGCCACCTCGAAGGCTCCGTGGATGGTGGCGGCAAGCTCGTCCCTGAAAGAGAGAGACACCTCTCCGCTGAGAGCCAGAGACGTGCCGCGACGAGCCGCCATCCTCCTCCTTCTCCTGTACAGCCTTCTGGAGCTCTTGCACTCACCGAATTGGGCTGATTAGAGGCGGTGTGATGGTATCTGAGGCCCGGTTTCGTTTTCTCTGGTCTTAATCACCGCTGAAACATTGTTATGGTGAAAACACCGAGGACACACTGATCTTTTCTCAGCTGTTAGAGGTTCAGAGTGACGTCAGTAACAGCTCCTAAACGTGAGGGAAGACGGAGGAGGCTTCAAAATAAAAGTCCGCATGCTAGCTTATCTACGACGGGCGTTCAATAAGTTCTGGGAATCGATAAAATGGTATCAATGTAATTTACTAATCGTGCATTTAATTTTATAATCATTTTTGAGGCGATACTGTATAATTATGTATATCAATTTATCTCCATTTTTACACACACAGGTGCTGGTCATAAAATTAAAATATCATGAAAAAGTTTATTTCAGTAATTCCATTCAAAAAGTGAAACTTCATTACACACAGACCGACATATTTCAAGTGTTTATTATTATTATTATCTCAGAAAATTAGAATATTGAGACCAATAAAATACATTTTAGAAATTTTATCCAAATTTTTTTTTTTAATTTTAGGATTTTTAGAAATGCTGGTCACCTGAAAAGTAACACAGAGCAGGGCAACACAGACATTCACTTTTGAGTCGCCAATCCACCTACCAACGTGTGATCTTTTGGACTGTGGGAGGAAACCAGAGCACCTGGAGGAAACCCAATCGGACACGGGGAGAACACACCAACTCCTCACAGTCACTCGGAGCGGGAATCGAACCCACAATCTCCAAGCCCCTGGAGCTGTGTGACTACGACACTACCTGCTGCGCCACCGTGCCGCCCCCCCCACCAGAATATTTATTATTTATTGCAGTGTTCTTCCTGGTCTTGTGTTGTTGCATGTGTCTTGTGTAGTTGTACATGTTTACACTTGTGAACTTTAGGTGTGAAGTATTTTATGTAGCGCCTTGGTCCTGGATTTTTATTTTACAGGTTTAAGACTGGCACCCCCTCTAAGGGTGTGTTCCCGCCTTGCACCCAGTGAATCCAGGTAGGCTCGAGATGCGCCTCGTCCCTGAACAGGATAAGCGGTTACAGACAATTTATTAATGGATTATGTAACACAATGTCATTTAGAACAACAAAGCAAATGAAAAAGTATATAATTGACATAGCCCATCGATAATTCCCCTTATTATAACTCTGATGCTCTGTCAAACAAAGCAGGTATAAGCTCTTACAAATCAAAGCTATGCCCTGAATAAGCACTCAGAAAAAAAACGTCAATCCAACTATTTAAAGAAGCCCTGTGCATCTCTGATTCTCCTCTGATTTATTTCAATATCTGTGATTCTTCTGGAGTCAAATTGGGACAACACACACACACACAAAATAATAAAATATAAAACTAGAAGAAAACATATACAGATAAAAGAGGAATGCGAACAGAGAAAATGCACAAATAAGAATAACATAAACATAAGGCAATTTCTCTTTTTTGATTTTCTAATTTCTGGAACACCCGAGGCCTCGTATTTTTGAGAGAATTTAATTCGGTGTGCTCCTCTGTCGGCAGGTTTAGGTCAGGGGAAAATGCTAGTTTGTTCCAGTCTATTTCCATCTTTAGGCAGGTGTGGCCACTAGGGGGATTGGGAAACAGGTAAAACAACGGAAACGCTCTTTTTTTCTGCCTCGCGGCCACCGTAGAAATATTGTAGGAAATAGCCCTAACATTATCAGACTTCTTCCAGTTATAGGCGACAAACTGACTTCGGGTGAGTGTGTCATTCTCTCACTTTAAAACGGCACTGCTGCGCTTTTTAAAAACACTGTTGTGGTGAGGCAGTTGTGTGTGATGTTGAGTCAGAGAGTGCTCCATGCTGGTGTGTTTATTTGGGCTCAGTATGAAAAAAGGAGGCAGGGCTGGAGCTGAGTGGGGAGCTCTTCAGTGTCTCTGCTGTAGACCCAGAGGAGCTCATTGGGGTGCCCTTATTTAACTTTACACCCAGAGTCAGAGAGACGGCACTATCGTTAGAGAAGCCAGGCTTTCTGAAGGCCGTCACCACATTTATAATTCGACAGAGCACGAGACACAACTGTAGTAAATTATCCTTCGTCACGGTCTTCATATGTGGACTTGCGTGTGCTCACTCATTATATGTGCCAAGGCTAAAACATTGCACGCTACTGTGTGTTTATAAGTTCACTACCACTGATGGGTTAAATGCAGAGGATCAGTTACCCTAAGGGATTAATAATGTAACTTTATTTACTATTATTTAGCCACAATAATGAAATTTTTTCTTCTTTCAGCTAAATATGACTGGGACATTATTGCTGCTTCTATCTGTGTATTAGTACTAAGAAAGAGGTAAGTAAAATGAGGCTGATATTTGTATAAACCCGCTATGTTTATTTCCAACATTTTTACAAAAGCTGTCATTCATATAATTGATTCAGTTCAATAAATTCTTTCTATGTTTCATTGCCTGAAAGACTGAGCACTTATGTGTAGATAGAATCTGTGTATATTAGAAGTCTATCATTGTATACGTAGAAGAAAATGGAGGACGCTGAGAAAAGTCTCCTCCAGTTGTTACAGCCTCACAAACTGTGGAGATTTCTTATTGTTTTTACTGAGTGAGGGCCTCCAGCAACCATTAGGTCTTGCATAAATGTTCTATTTCTAGGTGATGCATTTTTCATATCCAGCTTCTTACAAATCAATACGTTCCATTTAAACTGTATTACAGTGTCCCACCATTGATCTGAAGTCAAAACCCTGGTTGGGAGCAGGAGAGACTTGCTGTGTCCCTGAACCTTGTGTTATGCAGAAGGATGAAGCTCCGACTGCACTTTGTGGTGGACCCCATGGGCTGGTTCTGCCTCAGCATGGTGCTGTTTGTATGGCTGTACAACACGTTTTTTATCCCTAAGTTGGTGCTTCTGCCACACTATGCTGAAGGAAATATACCAGGAACACTAGTGGTCTGTGAGTAAACTGGTGATTCAGCCCAAACATTGCCTTTCAACATTTTTATGATATTAACAAGCGTTTATTGCAATGCAGTGTATTCAGACGGGCACACATTTGTATTATTATTTTAATTCATGTGAAATTAAACAATGATGTTTATCAGGGGTGCACAACTCTGGACCTGGAGAGTCGGTGACTGTCAGAGTTTGGATAGTCCTCTGCTTAAACCCCACTTATTTAACTCCTTCATCAGTGTGTGAATTGTTAGCTTTACATATGAATTGGGATAGTGTTTTACGGGACACGGGCCATAAAGAAATACAGGCTGTATCCCTGTTATAACTGTATTACTACCCAAACTTGTTTGGACAAATTAAGTGGGATGCAGATCCTTTGGAGTTGATGATTATTTGAAGGTTCTTACAGTTAAGGCACAAGTATATAGAACGTAAGAGTATACAAAGTTAGATATTTGTCTTGTTTTTTTTTTTATATTTTAAAATACTTTACTTTCATTGATTTGAACTGTTTGGTTTTCATTAATTAATTATATACCTTCAGATTCTGAAAAAAAACAAACTTTAGGATCAGTGCCTGCTGACCACAATCTCAGACTTGTATCCCGTCACATAGTGTACCCATACATCCTGTTCTGTAGGCGTGACTACACTTACATTCATGACCTGCATTTACTCACATGTTTAAAAAATGCCTTAACATTCCAGTTTGAGCCGTGGAACTAGGGGAACTGATTTAGAGCTTATCTGATCAACCCAGAGTTATCAAACTGGTTTGTCTAGTGAGACAGTAAGTGTAATTATGAGTAACCTTTACCCTAACCGGCACATGCGTTCAGAAAGTGTGTGGAACTGGAGCCCTGAAGTTTCACAGCAATGCTGGAGTGTTTAATCTGATCTCTCACGCGCAGTTACACTCAAGAAGGCGTGGCACTTTACTGAAAGGCGGAAAGCATTCTTGCCTATGAATGGTACTATAATGTAAAGCTAATCCTGTGGGTAGCCATTGCAGGTTTACATAGTCTGTGAAGTTACATGTGCATCTTGTATTACATTGCTGCAAAGTTTTTGGCAAAACAACAAATTAATAAATACATTTCAGAGTAATTGTTGGATGAGCAGGTTTTCACAAATTTTATAAAGCCTTCAGATTTATAAAATATGCCCCTGCTTTAAATTTGCCTTTGTGTAGTTTTTCCTTTGTTGTAAGGAACCGTCCACAGTAATTCTGAAGAACTGTAAGGAATAAGTAGCATAACATCCATGACTGTATAATGCTGAAGATACTGAACTCATTCATACTATGAATGTACATGTTAATCCACATGTAAGTTGATTTTTAGCAAGCTTCGACACCTAGTTAATTATACAGTTATAATATTTACGTAAAGAATATGGAAAGTTAGGTTGTATTTAATACAGAAAAATAGAAAACAGATCAATAATCAAACACAGGTGTAGGATTTAGTCAATGAATACATTGGTTGATTTGGAATTTCCATTGAACTTCAAAAATGTAAACATATCCTCTATATATCCTCTATATATTTGAAAGGCATAGCAACAATACAACATTATGTATGTGGTTCTGAGGTGGATTTGCAGTTTGGGTTAAAATGTCTTATTTGGACCACATTTGCCTAATGAACACAAGCAGTGTGGTTTTGCCTCATCAGAGTGCATACATGCTACATAAAATGACCTGGTGTAATCAGTGCTTTTTGGATCTGTCATTGGAGATTTTGTTTCTCTTTTAGTAAATTCTGTTTTCTAATTCCTCTCTGTCTCTCTCTACATCTAGGTTACTATCTAGCATCACTCTTATGTGTGACTGCATTGTTAAGGGCTTCCACAGCTGATCCTGGACGTCTTGCTCAAGATCCCAAAATCCCTCTTTCGGGTAATTAATTGCTTTTATTTTGCAAAAGAAAAGCAGCAATGATCATAAATAGTCACTTTGCTAGCAGCTCCACAATTTATTGTGTACTAAATCATTGAGAAATCTTTACTGCATTGGAAGAAGCTACATTTAAAAAGGTTGTTGACATTGTTTATAATTCACATTAATGCAATCCTTCTGAATTATATTAGGGTGAAAATTTTGGCTAGATATGATTGATTACCACATCTAATTATATGTATTCATGGGTTGCAGTGCCATATTGGGGGTGGAAGGGCTGGATTCAGAGCACAGCAAAAACGAATGGGAAAGAGGGATAAATTTATACACGGCTCCTCTCCTTGTGCTCGAGAGTTTTAACAATACCCCAAAGCACAGAATACCTCCGCCTCTTTGTGTCGGGGTGGTAAAATATCGCACTGTGGAGTATAATGAGGAAAAGACAGTTCAATTTGGCTAGCCATTTTAGCATTTTTGCCATTCAATCTACTACAAAACTGTTAGCATAACCTGTTAGCATAGTCTAATGCTTTTCCCTGCTTTTCTGTCTGAATCTTTATTATTCATACACACACAATATACCCATTTCAATAATCATCTTATTTCACTCGTGTTTGTTTTAGTGTGTAGAAGACTAAAGAACAAGGCACATATTTCTTGGTTTTTGAGAAAGCAAAATCGAGGCAAAATCCCAAATGTTTCCCTACGCCTTCTGTAGGGCACAATATCAGTCATAAAATAACCATTTGTACACTCACAAAGTGCGTTGTATGTTGAAAATAATTTTTAGTGAGCTATGAAAGTCAATTTTCAGAGTTTAATAAATGTCTAATTATGGTCTGTATTATTATTTTTATTGTCTGTGATGTGCACTATGTGTGGAGTATGGCACTATATTTGGATGCACTGACTGACAGAGAACAGAGCTCTGTTTACAAACGTGCCATGGATAAATGGGCTAGGGATCCATACTTGCATTTCTTTAATTTAAACAATTTTCTTTATATTAAACAATATGGCAGCTACTCTGTACTGTGATGTCAACTACAACTCATGAGTAATGCTTAGAATTGAAACTAATAATTTCACTTCCTTCCAAATTGTTGTTTAGGTTCAACCAACTAAGATTCACTTTTTTCTTCTTAATTTTGTAATGGGATATTATATATGCAAACAGAAATGTAGCACTTGCTTCTTGTCATTTTGCGCAATGGCCAGCAGAGGGCAGTGTTGTGTTGATTTCAGTCAAGAATACTATATGCTCAACTCTGATTCTCCCAAACGGTAGCATTGTTTTGAGAATGAAGTAACCTGTCAAAGGATAATGTTTAAAATGTTATTACTGCTCACAATATTTTAAAGCCTAATAATAATAATAAAAAAAGTATAAGAGGGTAAACAGTGGTCTGAATGTGTAAGTGTGGTCAGACAGCTTTTTGCTCTCATTTCCTCAAGCATCAGTCTTCAGCTGCCCTGCTTCCACCCCTATCATGAGCTACTAGATCCGTTTAGGGATGTGGATTTGTAAGCTGTGGCAGTTCTCTGAAAGCTTCAGTAGAATCAGAGAGGAGCTCATCACCTTACCTGCCTGGCACTAAGCTAGTTAAGCCTGATCAGCTTTTATGGAGCTGGATGTGGGTGAGATTAGCACATATCCACTTGCTGTAATGGTGTTAGAAAAGTACCCCAAAAAGATTTGAGTCGACTGACGTGACAAGGTCGTGTAAGCTGAAATGAGCTGTACCAGTGGGAATGGAAAGAGGTGAATGTTTAACTTGTCACAGAAGTCATGGTGCCATGCTTAAACCTTTTATGTTTAATTGCACTTTATATATCCCAATAGTTTCAAATAGAGTAGCTTTCTTGGGGATTTGTCTTTGTAATGTGATGCATTACAACAGATTCATGATCTGCTTTTACGTCTTAAAAGGTACCTGTGCGAATGTGGCCTGCAGAAGAAGGAATTGGTTTGTTATCAGTCATAAGATCAGCTCTTCTTTCAGTTGAGAACTCTCATAGTTCCTGATGTGTTAATCAGCTAAGATCCTGAGATCAGTGTTGGAGGTCATTATCCTGCTCCTAAACATGGATTTCCCCTTGCTGCTGTCCAGCACACCTGTGTGTTAATAATGACATACTCATGTTAAAGACCTGTTAAGATCTAGAAGTTATTGATTGTTTAATGTCTCTAATTTAATTTTTTTTTTGCTTCATGTAAGTACAGTACTATGTAAGTATGCTCAATAGAACACACTCTAAGAACATCACATTCTTGATAGCAGTCAGTACTTTGTGACTTATTTCAAAATAAAAGTGCAAAGACAAAATGCACTTAACTTACAGTAGCATTTCTGTTAGTCCATGCCTCATGTAATTTTCATAAAAATGTAATGGGCAGTTGGTGATTTCAGATCACCCCCCCAAAAAAAACCCCACATCAACCGATAAATTGATACCAGGTTTGCTACTACATTAATAAGCTCCAGAGTGTGACTGATTCAGCTTGACTGTAGTAGTCAAATAAAAAAACCTGCATTACTCAGCTCGCTCTCTGTTTCATTTTAGAGCGTGAACACTGGGAGCTGTGCAATAAATGTAACATGATGAGGCCAAAAAGGTCCCACCACTGCAGCCGCTGTGGACACTGTGTCCGGCGCATGGACCATCACTGCCCCTGGTAAGAAGAAGTGATTACGGTGTATTCTAGTATTTTCTGGTAACAGTGTCATCAGGATACTTTGGATTAGGGTTGTTGGGTTTTAGGAGATATTTTTCTAGCAAGGTTTTCACAATTTTACAATGGAACCCATGTTCCTACTCATTCCACTTAAAGACATTTGACCTTTGAGCTATATATTTATATATGACAATTCAGATATTTATGTGAGGAGTGTGGTGTGTTCTCCCTGTGTCCGCGTGGGTTTCCTCCGGGTGACTGTCTGTGAGGAGTGTGGTGTGTTCTCCCTGTGTCCGCATGGGTTTCCTCCGGGTGACTGTCTGTGAGGAGTGTGGTGTGTTCTCCTTGTGTCCGCGTGGGTTTCCTCCGGGTGCTCGGGTTTCCTCCCACAATCCAAAAACACACGTTGGTAGGTGGATTGGCGACTCCAAAGTGTCTGTAGGTGTGAGTGAATGTGTGTGTGTGTGTCGCCCTGTGAAGGAATTGCGCCCCCTCCAGGGTGTGTTCCTGCCTTGCGCCCAATGATTCCAGGTAGGCTCTGGACCCACCGCGACCCTGAAATGGATAAGCGCTTACAGATAATGGATGGATGAATTAAGATATTTTAACAGTGTGCTTTATTATCAGTGCTAAAACTAACCCTTCTGTCTCTGAAATGGAGACAGTCTGATTCACTGCGCATTATTGTAAAACAGTCCTTAGTGCTGTTTAATCAGTTTTTATCATTTATTTGTGTTCATGTAAATATATTTAGTATTTGGAAAATATCTAAATGTTGTTTTTCTTCTGACAATCCATGCACATCTATAACACTATCCCATAGTTTTTTTTAGACAGTACTGTAAACATTTGACTGTGAGGGGCTGCTTCATGTGATCTCTGTCAAAAGCCTAAAAGTCTAAACCTTTTTTTTGTGATTCTCTCCGTTTTCCATCTTTGTCTGTAGCTGTAAAATTCGTATTGTTGGTGAAATTAGAATAAATCCTAGACTACAAAGATTATAGTTCACTAATGCTTGTCTTCATGCTCACAAAATGAAGTAACCTCACGAGTGCAGTGGAGTGTGATTTTTCTGCGGTCAAAGACACTTTCCAGCATTCATTAACACTGGCAACCTGATCCACTCAGTTCTGAAGTCATATGTGGTTTAGGCATTCTTGCATAAAGCTTGCAGTCTGGAGCTCTATAAAACAAGTAACACTGTTATAACTGTGCTTTATTTTGACTGTCCAAAGCTTTGCTTCCATCTTGAACAAACCTGAAAAATAAACAAAGAAGAACACAGTTGAGAATGGCCAAATGTGTTTGACCCTTTGCCCAAGACTGAGCATGTAACCTTAAAGAACCCCAATCTCCAGACAGGGTTGTGTTGCAGCTGGACAGTATGTGTTTGTGTGAAGTTAATAAGGCCTCTATAGAAACGTAAAATAGAGGGGGAGGAGATATCAGATGACCAGAAGAGTGTGTGACCGTTAGCCCAGAGCAAAGTGGTACAGTACGGCTGAAGAAGGCCTTAGTCTGTCTGGACTCAGCAAATCGTGACTCGCTGTCATCGCCTGTAATGGCCAAGAGAGAGAGGAAGGGGAGAAAAAAGTAGCCATATCATTTTTCTTCCGTTTGAATTAAGCTTTGGCTTAGCTTATCCATTCCTGTCTAATTCTACCGCATCTCCATTTATTGCCTACTCTCTATTCCCCTTTTCTTCTTATTAAAGTAAGTATTATTGTGCAACATTTAGTGCTTCAGTGTGTTTTATTTAACTTCATTCTTTAGATGTTCTGATGTATAATGAAATTATGTGGTCATTTACTCTGCCTGTTTTTTCCCTCCCCTTTTTCCAGGATTAATAACTGTGTAGGTGAAGATAACCACTGGCTCTTTCTGCAGTTGTGTTTCTATACTCAGGTCCTGAGTCTCTACACTCTGGTGCTGGATTTCTGCCAGTACTACTACTTCCAGCCTCTGACCACAGTGGACCAGGTGAAACCAAAACCAGGGCAATATCACAATTAATTATACGTTTTACCATGATTACAATTCATGAATTATTATATTGTTTTTGTATTTTTGACACTTATAGTTCAGTGAGGAGGCTTTTACAGTAAATGTGCTCCAGTATTAAATATGGGATATATTTCTCATGTTGCTGGGAGCTGTGTATTTCTGGTGTGTGATTGTGCTTTGGTCGCTGAAAGTGTTTTTTCTCAGTGTTTACATTTGACTTCTTTTTGTTCAGTGTCGTATTAATTATAGTCAAAACAGAGCACATCCAAACCACAGACGCTGTGTTTTTCTTTGGTACAAGCTGCTCGAGTCACTTGGTTGACCTCTATGTTTAGGTTGCTTCCATGTGGACGAATCACATGACCAGAGCTTGGTAGTGTGATTTTAAAGGGACAGTACATAAATGCACAGTGGGAGGAAATCGATATACACAAGATTATGTCGATTAGAAGTTCTACTTGTAGATTTTAATTAATGTTTTGATTATTTGCCCAGCGCTACTCTGAAAAAAAAAAAAACAACCAACCATCTTAGGCATGGATGTTGTCTAATAACTCACTGTGATTTCTGTTCCTATTGCCACAACTGTAAATAGAATAACATATTTATACATTGTAGTGACTGAAATGTCCAGTAATGTAGAAATAAATATGATTCAGGAGTTCAGGTGGCATGTCCTGAGCTCAGTTCACAGTGGAGTCTCTTGTTCCTGGGAACACATTAGAATCTAACAGCCTGCGGTCTGGAGGGGGCTGGTTGAATACAGTGTATTCGAAAGATGTATATAGGGATTTTTAAGTGTATTCAGCAGTACTTAGATTTCACGTAAAGCATACTTCAGTACATTGATCAACAATCAGATGGGTAATCGTATCGTCCATAGCCATGAAGGCAGTTAATTTTGCCTCTGTAATATGAATGTCCAAATGTCCCTGAACTGTGTGTGAATCTACAGAGAAAAAGAGGCACAAAAAACGTTCTATATATGTTTTATAAGTTGTAACGAAATATTAAAGAAAGAAACGAACCCACCTGGAATGGATAAATGGTCATATCTATTCTCTGTGTTGGCTTTGCATTAGCAGTTCATTCATTTTCTTGCCTGGACTAATCAATGCCTTCATAATAACAGCTGAAACAGCTGAGCCATCTCCTTGGCAGTAGCTGCCAGCCGGCAAATAAAGCCTGTAGTATCTCATTTCCTGTTATTGTTTGTTTATGCCACATTGTGTGTAAGTAAATGAACCCAGCTGAGAAGCAAGAGGGGGGGGGGGGGGGTACACACTGAAACGCCTGTGCAGGAGAGATATGGGTGTTATCTCCTGGAAAGCCTGACTTTTCAGTGTTGGGCAGTAAATGCTGAATTGGGATGTGTGTTTGGAGTGATACAGGCATGGAGAGAGCCTAAAGCCAGGCAAATGAACATGGAGCATAGAACCTGTGCTAAAAACAACAATCCATCCTAATGAGCCCTGTGGAAATCTCATATTTTTGTGAGGGGTGGGGGTGGTGGGGTTACCAGGTTGGAACAGTGACTAGGGATTGGGTGTTGAGGTGTGGTTGTATGTTGGTGATATGTTGTGTGTACTGATACACTCTCTTCCTCTTTTTTAGGAACAATTTGCGGTGCATCATGAGTTAGCACTGCTGCGCTTGTCCTGCTTCATGGGCTTGATTATGTTTGGAGGCATGAGCAGTCTCTTCTACTCACAGATTACAGGAATCCTCGCTGTGAGTGCACCTCTCTCTCTCTCTCTCTCTCTCTCTCTCTCTCTCTCGCTCTCTTTCTCAAACTCCTCTTAACATGCTTTTACTCACACGCTTTTCTTCCACTGACACAGTAACACACATTCTCATTTAAAGGGGAAGCCTTATTTATAAAGTCTGAATAGCTGGTGTTCACTGTGTGTAGCCATTTCCCTTTGAAGTGGTTTTGGATCAAGGCAGTAGAGAGCAAGGGAGACACTAGTAGGGCTGCAATGACTGATCACTGAGGTGAATATTCCTTAAGTTGGTTACTTGAAAACAAAAGGAGTCCTTGTTACTTAAAGACTTTTAAACAGAATGCAGTTGTGTACATCAGGGATGCTCAGTCCTGCTCCTATTAATCTACTCCCTTCAGATCTGGATATTAAATAAAATAAAAGTCATGTGCATTGGAACTTGGGATTTGGTTTGACTATATAAATAAACATTGATTGTAATATACTTCATTAACTAGGCTGAGTGTTATGTTGCGCTACTGTCAAGAATGTACCTTTTGTATAATGGTGTCCTTGTGCCTCTTGAGACAGTAACAGTGCATTTGTAATAGCATTCTTTATTCACTTTTGTGAAGCAGATTTAAATAAGCATGTTATTCTGATAAGCTATATTGGGCTGGTGTGATAGGTTATTGTACTCAGCATCCTTATTGTTACCCATTGTGTTAAGACTCCTTAACCTCACAGCTCCTCTGCCTTTAGCTGCCAGCCTCTGAAACATTCTGGTGACCTCTGGAAATAAAGCTGTTCCACAGCTCTCAAAGCAAAGTTAGCCACAGTTTTTTTTTCTCAGTTGGATGCTATGTACACGTTTCGTGCAGACTGTTTCTAGCCCCCACATCCAATGACTAATGGGTTCCATCTTTGCTGGAGGACTGGCCTGAAAGACCAAATTGCCTCAAAGGATAAAGGCGATGTCTTTCTGAGTAAAAACAAACACATCCTCCTTTTTCCCTCTTCTCCTTTCTCTGTTGATAATGCTGACATTGTGGCTGATTGGGGAGGGGGTGGAGTGGGGTGGGGGTCAGGGGTAGCATAATCACTTTTGACTCTGATCCTTTAATTGACGACTTCATGTGAGGACCAGAGAAAAGAGGATTAGGTGTGACCTACTTAAATTCACAAAATGACCACAACCCAGAAAATGAGAGCACTCGTTACCCTAATCTATTTTTCCATTTCCCAGTCATGTCTACTACAACCTGCAGCTCCACCTGTTGTTGTGGAAAGGCTCTTTCTATTTCACTTGTTTCTACTTAACATGCTTGCAAACATACACATTGTCAGTCTTGGTTTTTAATGCATGGAATTAGCTTATGTGTAATTGGAAATCTAAAATCATTGCAAAAATTGGAAATCATTGTAAATGGAAGCAAAATATTGAATCGTAAATACACAACCGTAGTTTTGTCTGGTTGCATTTCAAGAATGATTAAAAACAAAAAATTTTATTCGCTTTGAATTCACCAAAAATAACAAGGAGATAGTATGTGTATGTGGGTGTGTGTGTGTGTGTATTTTTATTATATATAATAGATATATATATATAATTATTATTGTCATCATTTACAGGCAATATAAATCATGCACTTGCAAAGCACTGAACCTTTGTTATCGGCTGCAGAACTGTCCATAGATACCATCTATTTACCATCTGCAATATTCAGCACTGCTTTTTCATTTCCCTATTGACAGCTGTGATTTTTGTATTTGAACACTAGAGGCTGTGTTATCCTCAAGACACCAAACAATCTAACCATCCGCATTACATGCCTCATAGAGCATACATGTCTGTGGCCAAGATGGATTAAGAAAGAAACCTGCTGATGAGATGCAGTAAGACCTCCAGGAGAAGTAGCCGTTTAGCACGTTTATTATCACATTAATGTGTGAAATTGTTTACTGTGTCCCCGGATGTCCCTGAGTACATCTCTTGGCAGCAAATGATCTGTCCTCTCCTTGATTGGATTCCCTGGCCTAGTCTGTGTTTTCCTAGCTGCTGTTGTCGTTAGCTGATCAACCTAAGCTGCCTTATAAGATGTAACCCCTCCATAACCTTTGGGGCCTTCTCTTCCTCATGGGGACAAAGCCTGCTCCAGTGCACACAATCCGCTCTCTGGCCCCACCGTCATCTAATATGGAGTACTATTGGATTTAGTGGCTGATGGGATGGTTAGCCGGTAGCTTGCGTGTCAGTTGCTCTGTTGAAAGTTGCCAAACTTAAGCATTGATCCCTGATAAGATGCTCTCCTCACACCTTCATAATGAAGGCAACTGAGTTTATCTTGACTTCTGGGATTCCTATTTAGTCTTGACTTGATGAATATATTTTACACCTGATTCATAGGTTGACTAATATTTGATTAAAGGATGAAATTCTGGATGTAAACAGTTTTTCTCTGAGTAACATTTATTGTTGTTTTGTATTCCACTGTCAATTCCTGTTTGAAGTGATGATGTTCAGCACTATTCAATAATAACACCAGCTATTCAAACCGAGCTCTGTGTTTGTGTTTGACATAGCAAGTGAATTGCCAAAGCCGGTTACTTATCAGGTTTCTTATCTCATGATGTCAGTTAAGTTTGAATGATGCATGCAGATTTAGAAGGACCCTATATTTCAGAGCATTATGTGAAGAACAGAGGAAATTTAAATGATTCTTTCTCCTGGAGTTCCTTCAATTATTGAATTAATGAATGATGACTTCTGGGTTGTTGTAAAGCTTTCTCGGATTATTGCAGTGTTTTTTAAATAACGTCCGAGAGCCTATATTTATATACACATTTTTTTTTGTTTGTATGCATAGTTATTTATTTTTCTTGCATTGTTCACTTCAGGAACTACATAATAACAATCTACATTCCCCAGTAATATCTTTGGACCCTTATGAGTTTTAGTCTCACTCCACTCTTTTGCCGTCTTCACTCCTCCACAAATAGGTTCCTTGGTAGTGGAGCTAACCCTGCCTCATTTACATACTCAGCTGCAGTGTTTCTTCTTTGTCTCTGGTTGGGCTTGCCTCACCCCCTCACCTGTCATGCAGGGGGGATTTCACTAGGCCGACGCATGCAGGCCTATTGTCCACATGCAGATGCCCTCTTGCCCCTGTGCCAACTTGGCAAGGTGAAGAGGGCACTAAGGGGTTCTCCCTGCTGACAGCTTCACTGTCTCTCTTTTGTTTCGATGCATGCGGTAGCGTCTTTCGTTCTCAGCGTGGGAACAGCGAGGAAGGGGTTTAGTACGCAGGCCTGCATCTACAGTCATTAGAAGTATTATAAATCACAGATCCAGCAGGTCTGCCATCGTTCATATGTGTGAAGAATTGTGTGCTTTGCTCAGTTAACATTCATATCCGTCTTCTCTTTTTATTGTAACAGGACACAACCACTATAGAGAAAATGTCCCACTCCTCCGATGGGATGTAAGTGTTCTCCTTTGAACTATGATTATAGTTGTTTAGGGAATAAATCATCATCATTTTACCATATTTTAATAATTACACATCAAATTGATAGTTTTTTCCATTTGGAAAAATCTGAGTTCCTAAGTCATAATGGAGGGAGTATTTATGCTGCAAACTATTTGGAATTTTGCGCTTGAAAATTAGCTAAAATTATTGTTTTGACCAAAAACAAATATATGTTTAATTGAATATCATCATCATCATCATCATTTTCTTCTCCGCTTCTCCATTTCAGGGTCGCGGTTAATTGAATATTATGATGATAAAATATGATCTATTCTTAATTTCTAAATTTCTCCATTGCATATTTTATAAAGTCAAATCACCATCTCTAGATAAATGTATTAGGATGTGTTGATGCATTATTACACCCCTACAAATAATGTGTATTCATCTCCTTCCCCCAAGTAGCTGATTTGCCAGATATCAACTACAATAGGAAACAAGAAATTACTGTTAATTTTGACTGTATTGACACGAATTTGAATTTCATTTTAATATTATACAATACTTTACTGGCAATAACACTTTTTTCCCAGTACTGTACATGAATAATATTGCTGAGTACTGAAGTGCTGCTTGGTTTTTGTCTGGCTGTTAGCGGCGCGCGGCGCTCCTGGCAGCAGTCTCTGGCCGAGGTGTTTGGCACTCGCTGGAAGCTCCTGTGGTTCCTGCCATTCAGAAGCAGACGGCCACTGAGCTTGGACTATGCCTCTAATTCTCGCGTGTAGCCAGACAGAAGAGCTCCTGGACACACATCCTTTACACTGCTCTCTTCTCTTCTGCTCAGTTTCTCCACTGTGGCCTAATGCTTCTGAGGTATCAAAACTCCAATATTTTTCAGGTTCTGCTCTGTCAGTGTACTCAGCCACAGTGTATCGGATTTGATACCGTCATTTTCCAAGGTTTAAGGCCCGTCACGGCTCACGTCTCATGGAATCGTTGGAAGTTCAGTCTACTTTTCAGTTTGGATGAAATGTGTTTTGTTTGTTAGTTTTATATTGAGAGCTTTATAAACAGCCACTGAATGTCATGGTTTGTATTCACTACATAAGCGACCGTCAGGGGTACGATTGAATTAA